>NC_045789.1:140533418-140689829 GCF_009873245.2 Balaenoptera musculus | reverse complement strand
AAACAAGTCTCACGTTGGGATCCAACAATCATGCTTCCAGCATTTAGGCAACTGCTTTGAAAATCTATGTCCAAATGCAAACAAGGATGCAATTATGCACAACAGCACTTTCATAATAGCTAAAAACTTGAAGAAATCAGGATATCCTTCAAAAGATGAATGCATAAGCAAATTGGGGTATATCCATGTCAAGGCGAGTAGAATATGCCACCCCAAAATATGTCTCTCTGGCATAAGGATTATTGGTCTGCTTTAAAAAAAAAAAAAAAGGGCCTCCCTGGCGGCTCAGTGGTTAAGAGTCCGCCTGCCAATGCAGGGAACACGGGTTCGAGCCCTGGTCCAGGAAGATCCCACATGCCGCGGAGCAACTAAGCCCGTGCGCCACAACTACTGAGCCTGCGCTCTAGAGCCCGCGAGCCACAACTACTGAGCCCGTGTGCCACAACTACTGAAGCCTGCACACCTAGAGCCTGTGCTCCATGACAAGAAAGGCCACCACAATGAGAAGCCTGCGCACCGCAATGAAGAGTAGCCCCTGCTCGCCACAACCAGAGAAAAGCCTGCATGCAGCAACGAAGACCCAATGCAGCCAAAAATAAAATAATAAATTTATTCAAAAAAAAATCTCAGAAAACTGAGATTGCCGTTTTATGAAGGACATTTACAATAGAGAAGTCTCCATTTATAAGGGCATGTCCCTCTTTGCACCAAAAATAGAAGGATAATTAAATCTTAAGTAACTCTTTTCACTGGAGAAGTCCTGACTTAAATGTGCAAACACTCATACCCTTGTTTACTGTGCTTTGCAGGATAACCTGCCAAAACTGGCCTTCCCCCCTTCCCCAGCATCTTTCTTCTGTTTTAGCTGAAGACGGTATTTAAGGGGATGGTTTTGGTCATTTCAGGGAGTGACTCAGTTTTCCTTGCTATCCCCCCTGTATTCAGAAGGTATACATGTAATTAAACTTCTGCTTTTCTCCTGGTAATCTGTCTTTTATTTCAGGGGCAGGGGGGCCTCAACCAAGAACCTAGAAAAGTAGAGGGGAAATTGTCTTTCCGCCCATACACATGCAGTGGAATACTACTCAGCAGAAAGGAATGCACCATCAGCCTATGGAAAGACATGGATAAATCCTCAGTATATACTGCTACGTGAAAGCATCCAGGCTGAGGAGGCTGCACACAGTATGACCCCATTGGTGACATTCTGGGAAAGGCAAAGCTACACAGATGATAAGCAGATCATGCGGTGGGGGGTTTGAAGTGTTCCATGTGACACTCTAGGATGGATACCTGTCACTATGCATTTGTCTAAACTCACAGATGTGTATAGCCCAAGGGGTCAATCATAATCTATTCAAATTTAGTTATTTAGGATGTAGGAGTGTTGCAGGATGGAATACATAATGTGACAGAATCTAAATGTATTAGAAATATATGGAAACAACTCACTGTAGGGGATGGGATAAAAGGTGCTGACCTAAGTTACCTTTGGAAATGAATGGAATCTGTAGACTAAAGGCAAAATGGACCGTACATATACAGTGGGCTTTATTTTACGAAGTTCTTTCCAGGGTGTAGTAGCTAACAATTCTGAAACCTCTGCACGTGTAACCTGGAAAGGAGCAATGCATACATAACTGGCAGATGGTGGGAGCCAGGCTCCTTGCTGTGGGAGTGGGAAGTTACAGATAAGCAAGGGGAGAGCCTCTGCCCTCGTAATGCTGGATCTGGGCTTCCTGGGAGGATGTTGACTGGCCGGGGGAAACACACAGATCTTCACGCTGGGAAGACCCTGCAGACATAGGAACTTCACGCCCCATCTTTCCACCCATACCTGCTGGAAACACTCAGCCCTCCATCATCAGTCAATTGCAGCGTTTAAGACATTCTCGCCCCCAGGCAGATAAAGGAGCATGAGGGTCTTGCTTACCCCTAAGCTGTCCCAGAATCCAGGCCCTGGGGATGGAGCCAGGTTGGGGCTTCCTGGGCCTCTGACCAGCAGGTGAGAGGAAGGAGGAGGACCAGTCCTGAGGACAGAGGTTCCCTCAAGTCTGTGAGCCCAGGAGCCCCGATGGGATTCATTCCCAGTGCGGACATGGGCGGGGTCTGCAGTGGTTCTGCATTGCCCCTGGGCCCCTTTGATGAAGCCATGGCAGCACTGGCCCCAGACATCTCCTGGCAGTGTCTCAAACTCTGACACAGCGGTTTTACAAAGGAACAAGAGAATGGAGCTGAGCCCCTGACGGCCACTCCTTTCTGGCTCTGAGTTGCTTCCAACAGGACCGCAGTCACCTGCACGTAGTCTGCTGTGACCTACCTGCCCCCATTGGCCTTTCCTCTCCCTCCCTGCGATGAGTCCCGTGACATTTCCAGCCTGGAACCCTCTCGCAGGCCAGACGCCTCTGTCCAGTCACTGCACCCCCATCTCACCTTGGGGGCTAACAGGGCCCTCAGGGGACCGGGATCCTGCAGCTCCCCACACCCAGAAGCAGCCCCACCTTCCCTGGTTGCTGAGCCCAGGCACGGGGTGTAACCGAGCAGGACCCTACGGGGCCTTCCCAGGACAGAGCCCTCCCCCACATCCTCTGCTGTAGCTCCTCTCTGAAGTACCTGGATAACAGTATCTGATGCACGCTTCCTGAGTTGTTTTACAGATGCTAAAACCACCACCAAACGGAAGAAATTAACTACCTGATGATCTTGAACAGGTAGCCCCGGAACTTATGCCTAAGAATTTAGAATGTTAACTGCCTGTTACCTCACCATCAACCAGAGAATTGTGCACCAGCTGATCTCATACCCTGCAACCCCCCTCCTTCACTTGGCCTTTAAAATTGCTGTGCTGAAATCCTTCAGGGAGTTTGGGGATTTAGAGCACAAGCCGCCTGTTCTCCTTGTATTGGCACTTTTACAATTAAAGCTGCACTTCCCTTCACCACACCCGGTGTCAGTAGACTGGCTTTACTGCACTCGGGCAAGCGGACCCAAGTTTTGTTCGGTAACACTGGGGTCTCCCAGGCTCCCACTCTCCTTGTGCCCCACTGACTGTCATCTGCTCCTCCAGAGTCTTGTTGCAGCAAAAATAGAAATGAAGTTTTCCCTCCCCTGAGAACAAGGAAAACAAAGGGAACAGCGAACAGGCTAGAGAAGAAACATAACCTGGCCTGAAAGAGTTCATCACTCCTTGTTTTACTTTGTCACTAATTTGTAGTAACTAGATTTGTACTTTACAAAGCGAACCTCACTCCCTGACACTACGTAATTTACCTCTGGCACCCATCACCCCTAACTCTGTGTGAGTTACATCCCCTGCCTCTCACTCCCTAACCTTATTATGTCCAGCACGTACATTCTATATGCCCCTTATAACAAATCACCCCCTATAGTCTTTGCATTTCAGAAACAAGGTCACCGGCCGATAAACCAGAGGCAAACGGACGCAATTACCAGACTGCTGGACCCCAATTACCGCGCAGCCTGATGCCAACTATGACTGTTTTGAAATAATGCAAGGAAAAGGAGGAATGCAAGACCTTCACTACTTTGATCCTCATCCTATACCCCGGACTGCGAGAGCCCCACATATAAAACCTTCCCTGATTCTCAAGGAGGGCGGGCCCAGTTCTTGAGGCGCTAGCCGGCTGTGTCTTCCCTTCTGCCTGGCAGAAGAATAAAACCATCTCTCTCTTCCTCCAAAATCCCTGGCTCCGTATTTCTGTTCAGCCTCGGTGCACGGGGAAGCCGAGATTTCGACAACAGTCTGTGGCCAGTTCCCACACTAATTCACCTCTACGCCCACAGCCCTGGCCCAAGCCCGATCTTGTGCCTGGTTCCTCCATCAGGCCCTGGCAAAACTCCCTGCCCGCACGGTGCACCTCACATCCCACCCCAACGTGGTCTTTCTGAAGCATAAACGAGACTGTGACTCTCCCCCACCTGTAATCCCCCAAATGTTTCCCCACTTTCGCTAGGGTATCTGCTGGGAGAGACATCTGCCAAGGCCCTGAGAGTCCCCGGCATCCCCACGAGGCTGCTGGCTCCTGGGTTCCCTGACAATGAGCACCTCAGCAGGCCAGGAGACACGGCAGGAAACCCCAGAACCGCTCACCTCAGGAGGGGACTGGCACGGCCACGGCCTGATCAGAGAGAGCAGAGAAGGGCTCCCCAGCTGGGACACAGACTCTGCACGAGTGGCCTCTCCCTGAGCCACTACATCACCTCGTGTGACTTGAGGGAAGGAAGGACCGAGGCACACTTGGTTCCTAAGGAGGATGGGATAGGCTCAGTCACGTCCCCCCAAATTCACATGCTGAATCCCTAACCCCCAGGACCCCAGGATGTGGCTGTATTTGGAGATGGGATTTTTAAAGAGGCGATCAAGGTAAAAATGAGGTCACTAGGGTGGATCCTAATCCAATAGGATTGATGTCCTACAAGAAGAGATTAGGACACAGATAG
Source organism: Balaenoptera musculus (assembly GCF_009873245.2). Lineage (NCBI taxonomy): Eukaryota > Metazoa > Chordata > Mammalia > Artiodactyla > Balaenopteridae > Balaenoptera > Balaenoptera musculus. The sequence continues at coordinate 140,685,368 of NC_045789.1, read as the reverse complement.
GCAAAGCGGGAGACCATGTGAGGACCTGGGGAGAAGATGGCTGTCTAAGCACCAAGGAGAGAGGCCTCAGGAGAAGCCAGCCTGCACACACCTTGATCTCAGACAGCATCCAGGACTGGGAGATAGGTCTGTTATTCAAGCGGCCCAGTCTGTGGTATTTGTTACGGCGGTCCTGAGCAGACTCACACGCAGGGTAACTCAGGGCTCAGACTGGACAGAGCCCACTCTCCATCCCCCTGTACGGGAGTTACAGGATCCTCAGGAACTGAGGAGGGGGTCCCTGAGGAGAGGCACAAGATAGAAGGTGCCAGGCATTAACACGACTGCATTCACGTTAAATGTGCCTGAAGTCCATTCACACGAGATGGTCTTGTCCTGTATGTACATCGGCACCTTCAGTCTGAACTGAGATCTTTGGCTTCACCACCTCCACTGAGAGCATTAGCTTCACCTGCTGTGGACCGTCTCCTATAGGATTTCCAGAACCACAAAGCATCAAAGCTTCACAGGACCCAGAGTCTGTGCGCTAGCGTCCGGGTGACCCTCAAAGCAGGGCCGCGCAGCTGCCCATCAGAACCCATTTCCCTTTTTCCTGTTCACAGCTACCCTGCACCTCCCAGCCTTCCCACCCCTTACAGCTGGGGCACAGTGTCTCGTGTTACCAAGGGGGAGAGGTGGAGGTGGTGAGGGCCTTGGCCAGACTGCATCCTAGGACGGAGGGCATGATGCCCACCTGGTCACCCCACCCTGCTGGTTGGAGCCCTCACCTGGAAGCAGGGAGGAGAAACAAGGTGGACAGAGCCTGGGCCCTGCCACCCACCTGCCCTGGACTCTCACATGAAAGGGACAGAGACATCTTGAGCTTCAGCCCATTCTGGGGGGGACACTTGGTTCCAGTAACAAACCTTTGCCCTAAAAGCCAAGGTGCTTTACAAACCCCTCCCCAGCTGTCACAGAAAGTCAGACTTAACTTCATCACACTTTTCTCAAACCCCAGCTCATGCTGAGACCACCACTCAGCCTTAGAGTCAGCATTGGGCCCCCAGAAACCCTAAATCAGTGGCTGGACACCACAACGTTGAGGGGTCAAGTAGGAAGCCCATCCCTAAAGGTGCGGGTTGCACACGGCCTCCCGAGGTTCTTACACCGGTACATGTTGGGGGTATTTCAATCCTGACTGAGGACATTTAATGTCACCATTCATGTTGCTAATTAAGAACCCACTAGTTAGAGGAAAACCCTATCAAGATACTTGCTACACTGATGAAAATTTCTGAAGTTGGTCGGAGGCGGGGCGTTTTCTCACATGCTGCCAGCAGCCCCCCACAAGGACCATCCTCATTGGAAAGCTGCTTGGACCGTGCGGAGGCGTCTCTTTGTGAACGTTAGCTGACCTCCAAGCCAGCTGCTCCTGAACTTTACCCACCCTTCCCAGGAAAGCCGCCTGAATATGTGCAAGGACCTCACAGGCTGGAGGAAAGGGCTTGCAGCCACCCCAGCGACAGCACACGTGCTACGTGGGCTCCTGCACGTCACACAGGACGGTCCTGGCCCCGGCTGCTCTTCTAGAAGCTTTCCATTCCCCTACCCGAGTTACCCCTCCTGTCCTGGCCCCCACTGCCCTTTTCTCGCTTCCTCACCTCTGCCCGGGGAGAACTTCCAGCAGAGGCCCGCTCAGACCGGGCCACCCTCACGGCCGTGGCCCCTCCCTCCCTCCCACCAGCCCAGCCCCGAGACTGCTGACGGGGCAGAGAATATGGCGTCAGGCACAGCTGCAGGGGCTCTTGCTGCCGGGAGGGGTGTTTATATTGACCTCAGCCCAGGCACACCTGGGGAGGGCTGGCCGGCCGGGTCAGGCTGCCCAGGCCAGCCAATCCTCGCCCCTCAGGGGCTCATAATTGCAGAAAACGGGCCTTGTTGTGCCGGCCAGGCCCAAGGAACAGGTGTGGGGTCCTGAGGGTCAGGATTGACATGGGGCTACAACTCTGGCTGATTTTCTAATCATTTTAACTGGCTCATGAGTAGGAAACAACTTCAAGAAGACCCTCTCCACACGAGAGGAACCCAGGAGTCAGGGAGAGGAGGGGTGGTGAGTGGAGACAGAGGCCTGGTGCCCCAGCTGCAGTGGAAGCCCCCGGAAGACCAGGCGGAGGGAGGCCGCACAGAGTGAAGCCCAGGGTCACAGACCTGTCGGAGCTGCTGTTTGTTAGTTCAGGTCCTGCTCTGAGGTGCTCAGGGTCAGCTCTGACCAACAGGTGGGCTGGGGTGCTCTGCAACGAGGGCCACGTGCACGGTTCCTGTGTGCCCAGCCCTGCCGGGTGCCTGCCCAGGTGAGCTCCATACCCTGGGAGGGTCCTGACCACAAGAGCCCCGGGGGCTGCTGTGTGCCTGCCCAGGTGAGCTCCATATCCTGGGAGGGGCCTGACCACGAGAGCCCCGGGGGCTGCTGGGTGCCTGCCCAGGTGAGCTCCATATCCTGGGAGGGGTCTGCCCACGAGAGCCCCAGGGGCTGCTGGGTGCCTGCCCAGGTGAGCTCCATATCCTGGGAAGGGTCTGCCCACGAGAGCCCCGGGGGCTGGGAGGAGCTTGTGAATGAGCGTCCTCTGTATGCAGCCAGCACAGAGTTGCTTAGCGACTTCCCTGTGGGCGGTGCTGGGGTGAGATGAGAACCAGGAGCTACTGCGGGCCCCCTGAACCCCCATCTAGACCCAGCCACAGTGACGAGGTCAGTAGGCGGTTGCTGGCTGCTGTGCTGCGTGAGGGAGGCCCCACCAGTACCTCTTGTTTCTTCTACCTGACACCACGGAGGCCTCCCCAGGACAGAGCGGACAGCCTGCACAGGATGAGTGGGAGCTCCTGGTGACCCTGCAGGGGACGTGAGAGGGACGGACCAGGCAGGAGGGGAGTGGGCACCCAGGCAGAGCCGTGGGGCTTGGGGCCCAAGGGGGCACTTCTGGGTCTCAGCTGGGAGTGGACGGGCAAGTGGTGAGTGTCACCCAGGAAAGCTGCTCTGGTGACGTGAGGCTGAACACGCTTCAGGGTGATATAAACTTCCTGGGTGACCCCAAAAACAGCATTGTGAGATGAATCCCATGAAAGGAAGGTTTTGTAAGAGGAATCTTGCTGAAGGGAAGGTTTGCAAAGTGAATCCGCCTAAGAGGAGGCCCTGTGAGCCAGTCCCCTCAGAGGGGGGACATGGAACCTGCTGGGAGCAATCGTTCACCCTGGGCGGGCGATGGGCACAGACCCCACTTCCTGCTCCCACATCTGTGCTTCTGCGTAGCTTACTTGGCTTCTTGGAGTCTCAACTTCCCAGTCTGTTTATCGGGTGACAGTAGCATGGATTGACTAGTAATTTGCTCAGAACAGGGTAGAAAGGGGTCCCATGGAAATTCCACAGAACACCATCAGAATGGGAATCGCTAGGCCCTGTTTCCCGCAGGTCTGTCTTCAGGATCAGGAGAGCAAATCTGAGCAGACTTGCAGCAGAGCCCAGGGATGGGCTCAGTTTGGTGGGTCCTCCTGTTTCCTGAACCTCAGAGAAGGGAGGCTCCAGTGGGTAGTGGCATGTTTACCCCACACCTGGGAGCATCTGGACCTCAAGTCCCAGCAGCCGCTGAGCCCTATCAGCCCAGTATCTGGGGCCCCAGGAGGCAGGCGGGAAGCCTGGAGGGCTCAGGCAGGAAGCACTGGTGTGGTCATCACCCGTGCGGAAGCTTCCGAGCCAGTGTCCAGTGGGAGCTCTTGCCCTGCCTATGAGTTTCAAATCCACAGCACAGATCAGCTTCTAGCGGCTCAGTTTGTTCTCTAGACACAAAGCAAAGTCCTCAGACCCAGTATGTCCATGGCCCGTGAAAAGACACGTCTGGTCTGGCACCAGGAGCTGCCTCTGGGTCCCTCCTGATTGGACGCCCAGCAGCCAGTGTCACCACGTCATGACCGTCAGGTGGTGTCGGGCGTGGGGGGACGAGAGCACACGGTCCAGGCCCACAGGGGACCATGCTGTCCACGGAACCAGTGTTGTGGCTATAGGTGTGCCCTCCACCACCCCACGGGCAGAGACCACCGTCCCCTTACACACTGTTACGAAATCAAGTCATATGAACCCTACTCGGGCCCTAGCCTGGCTGAGGATCACTGCCTCGACAGGGAACGTTTCCTTTTTCCATTCTGGTTCAAATAGGCGAATAACGAAACCAAAGCTGAGACCGACAGAGCACAGGCTTTATTCAGTGGCCAAAGAATGGAGAAGTGGGAACTAAGTTCACAAGTAAACTTCTCGCCCACCTGGAGAGAGTGATTTAATTTTAAAGAGTAAAGACACAATCAGCTCAGTAATTGGCCACGGGGGCTTGAGGGGCCAAGGCTAACCTGAGCTGGAGGAACGTGGGTGCCTGCCTGGACGCTCAGAGGCCAAGGGCTGTTCTGAGACCTGCTTGGACACCCGTGCAGATGGAACAAAGGATCCATCCAGTCCCAGGAGGGCCCCACCAGCCCTCAAGAACGCAACACCAGACTTCCCTGGTGGCGCAGTGGTTAAGAATCCACCTGCCAATGCAGGGGACAGGGGTTTGAGCCCTGGTCCGGGAAGATCCCACATGCTGTGGAGCAACTAAGCCCATGTGCCACAACTACTGAGCCTGAGCTCTAGAACCCGCGAGCCACAACTGCTGAAGCCCACGCGCTTAAGAGCCTGTGCTCTGCAACAAGAGAAGCCACCGCAATGAGAAGCCCCCACTCGCCGCAACTAGAGAAAGCCTCCGTGCAGCAATGCAGACCCAACACAGCCCAAAATTAATTAATTAATTAATTAAGAAAAAAAAAGGCAGCACCTGGGGGCTGGCAGACTGATGCACCGAGTCTTACATCACGTCTACTTAGTATCCTGCATGTCAGGGCCATGCTGGACCTGGGGCTGCCCAGACAGAGTGGGGCCTGCATCACCCTTCCCAGGAGGGAGGGTGGAGGGAAACCCTGCATGACCTCTGAGGCCCTAAGAACCCTTGACTAAGGCTGAGCTCAATTTGAAACAGTGGGTGACCAGAGCAGACATTTCATTCATCTATCAATCAGAACCCAGCACTGGAGGAGCAGAAAACAGTGGCCTCGCTCAACCTTGACGCTAATCCTGACATGGACCCTAACCCTAAACTCTGATCCTGACCCTAAGCCCTGACCTAACCTTAGCCTAACCCGTACCCTAAACCTGTACCTTACCCTAACCCATGCTCTACCCGCATCCTACCTGTACCCCAATTCTCACCCATACCCTAACACCCACTCTAACACAGAACCCTAACACCCTGAGACCAAAATCATAAACCTTAACCAATAAGCAAAACCATAACCATAACCAAACCATAAAATATATTCATTAACCATACCCATAAATAACTCATTAACCATAAAACTTAAACCGTAACAGCAACCATAAACCATACACAGCCCCAACCCTCACACCAGCCCCAGCCCTAATGCTAACCCTCCAAACCACTTACACCAAGCCAAGTCTAATCAGATTATACAAATACATCTTGGAAAAGAAAACTGGGGAATACTCTGGTGGCCCAGTGATTAGGACTCTGTGCTTTCACTGCCAAGGGCTCGGGTTCGATCCCTGACTGGGGAACTAAGATCCCACAAGCCATGGGATGTGGCCAAAATAAATAAATAATTAAAATGAAATAAAACCACTATTTTAAAAAAGATTTTAAAAATAAAGGAAAAAAACAAGAAAACTACCCCAGTACAACTTATAAATATGAATGTAAAAATCTATCACAAAATAATAGCAACATGAAACCAACAGAACTTTAAATGGATAATGCCATAAGCAAGTATCTCTACACCAGAAATTTCAGGTTGCTCAACATATTAAAAGTAAGCAATGTATTAAACCACAAAAATGGTGTGAAGTAAAAACACATAATCGTATCAATTAATGCAAAAAATCTACAATGAAAATCCAGTGTTATTTCATGATAAACACTCAAGAAAGCAGGAATAAAAGGAAATCTGTTCAATATGGAAAAGAGTAGTACAAAAAGCCACAGCAAACATCATGCTCAACGTTAAAGACTGAAAGATTTACTCCTGAAATCAGGAACAGGGCCAGGAAGCTGGCCTTCATCACCGTTACTCAATAGTGTACTGGAAGTCCTACCCAGAATCTTGAGGAAAGAAATAAAAGGCATCCGTGGGTGAATGGAAAAATTAAAACTGTGTCTCTTCACAGAACATAGGTCACATCATCTTATATATAAAACTACCTATAATCAGCAAAGAAATTATTTGAGCTAATCAACTAATTAAGCAAAGTTATAGAACAAAATATCAATTCATGAAAATCTACCTTATATGCATACGCTAGCAAAAAATCTGAAAGAATTTATGAAAACAATTCCATTTTTAATAATGTCAACATCAATATTTAGGAGTATATTTAATCAAGGTACAAGACTTGTTTTTATGTATGTAAAGTTGTATGTTTGAAATTACTGGAAAGTCAATTACTTTTCAAAACATCATGTATGTCAACAGCATGCCAGAAAAGCAGAGAAAACATCAAAATCCCATATAGAAGCCAAGCCTTACCCAGATCCAGTTCACCCAAAGTCCACATGTCATTTAGAGGCACTGTGGGAAGGTTATATTAGGAGCCGCTGTCCTCTGTGTTGCAGACGACCTGGATATGGTAGAAACAGTGGGATTTTTGAATTCCAATTTTCCACTTCATTCCAGAAAAAACTATTAGAACTAATAAATTCAGTAAAGTTGCAAAATCAATACACAGAAATCAGTTGCATTTCTAAACACTAATAATGAACCATCAGAAAGAGAAAGAGAGCAACCTTATATACAAATGCATCAAAAAGAACAAAATACCTGGGAATAAAGTCAACCAAGGAGGTGAAAGACCTGCACACTGAAAACTTTAAGACATTGATGAAGACATTGAAAAACACACCAATAAATGGAAAGATACCCTGTTCTCATGGAATGGAACACTTAATATTGTTAAAATATCCATTCTACCCAAAGCAGTGGACACAGTGAATGCAATCCCTCCCAAAATTCCACGGTATTTTCCCCCAAAATAGAGCAAATCCTCCTAATATCTGTGGGGAACCACAAAGGACCCCAAATAGCCAAAGAAACCCTGAAAAAAGAGAACGGGCTGGAGGCATCTCCCTCCCTGACGTCACACTCTGCTGAGAAGCGACAGTCACCAAAACAGTGTGGAACTGGCTCAAAACGGGCACAGGGACCAGAGGAACAGGACAGAGAGACCAGAATTCAACCCACACGGACGGGGTCGGTGAATTTATGACACAGGGACCAAGGACACACCAAGGAGCACGACACTCCCCACGATCAATGGTGCTGGGAAAACTGGACGCCCCATAACTCATGCTGGCTACCCTGCACACAAACCTGACCAAAAACCCAGCTTTCCACGCCAAGCCCTCCCTCGCTCACACGAAGACGGACCCCCTCAACGGTCAGTCGCCCACAGGAAGCTTCTCCCCACTTTTCCTCACCGTCTCTTCACCTTTTCCTCAGGCATCACCTGGGTCCTCAGGAAGCCTAGTTCCCTAGTCAGCGTGGACGCAGCCCCACTTTGTCCTGAAGCCGAAACCCCAGCGAGTCCTGAGGAGACAGAGACCCAGCTCCTCTCAGCAGAGACGCTGAGCCGGGCGTCCTACCCGAAGGCCCCCGCCCCCGCCCCCGCGCCTGAGGCGGCTCAACTCCTCTCAGCTGACCTCACAATCGAGTGCGCAGGGAACGAGCATGCGCTGTGGGTCAGAGAGGCGAACTCGGCGCCACCCTGTGGTCAGTGCAGGAAGTGCAGGCCGCGCCTCCCTCACAGGTCACTGGAGGCAGCGCGCCCTACTGACAGGACTGCTGAATCCATTAAACTGGAAATTCAAACTGAAATGGAGTCTCTATCCCAAAAGTTTTCTAAAATTAGTTAAGGAACAATTAATTGGAAACCATTTGGAATGAAATGAATGTAGATGCAAACTTTACAATTTATACCAAATTCACTCAAAGTTATTCAGAGGCAAATTTTATTTTATTTTATCATTTATTTTTGGCTGCGTTGGGTCTTCGTTGCTTCATGTGGGCTTTCTCTAGTTGCGTCGAGAGGGGCTACTCTTCGCTGCGGTGCACGGGCTTCTCACTGCAGTGGCTTCTCTTGTTGGGGAGCATGGGCTCTAGGCGCACAAGCTTCAGTAGTTGTGCCGCGCAGGCTTAGTTGTTCTGTGGCATGTGGGATCTTCCTGGACCAGGGCTCGACCCCTTGTTCCTTGCATTGGCATGCGGACTCTTAACCACTACGCCACCAGGGAAGTCCCCACAGACAAATTTTAAATACAAAACTATTCAAAATTATAGAAGAAAATTGACATGAGCTTGGGTTTGCCCATGTAAATCATGAGCTTTGGAGTTTTAACACACAACACAAAAAGGCAATCTAAAAATGAAAACAAGGAATAACATGGACTTAATAAAATTAAAGATTTGTACTCTGTGAATGACCTTACTCGGAAAATCAAAAGACAGGTCACAAGACAGGAGAAAAATATTTGCAAACACATATCTAATAAGGGTTTTGTCTCAAAACATACAAATAATTCTAACACAAACAACCCAATTAAAATAGGGAAAGATCTGAATGGACACCTGGCCAAAGAAGATACACAGACAGTACACAAAACTATGCCCAGGACTAGGGGGCAGAAAAACAATGGTCCAGCTCAACTCCCTGAGCTATTTGTGACTGTGGACTAGTCCTGTCCTTCATGGAGGTCTCAGAGACATGGAGAGAGAGGAAGGGGAAGAGGGCCAGTTATGCTTAAACCTAACTCTAACCCTGACCATTCCAGCCACTTTCATTTGACATGGTCTAAGAAGTCCTAGTCATAGTCATTAGATTTTAAAAAATAAAAATAAAAGGAATCTCATGGCAGAAGCAAAAGTAAAACTGTCACTGTTTGTAGATGACATGGTACTCTATACAGAAAATCTTGAAGATGACACCCAAAACCAAATAGAACTCATCAGAAAACACAGTTAAGTTGCAGCATACAAAATTAATCTAGAGAAATCGGTTGCATTTCTATACACTCACAACAAAATGTCAGAATGAGAAATTAAGAAAAACAACCCCATGGACAATGACATTAACAAAGATAAAATACCTAGGAATACATCTAACCGAGGAGGTAAAAGACCTGTACTCAGAAAACTGGAAGACATTGATGCAAGAAATTGAAGACGACACAAACAAATGGAAAGACATACCATGCTCATGGATTAGAAGAATTCGTATTGTTAAAATGATTCCACACCCCAAGGCAATTTAGAGATTCAATGCCATTTCTGTCAAAATACCAACGGAATTTTTCGGAGAACTAGAACCAAGAATTCTGAACTGTGTATAGAAACACAAAAGAACCTGAATTGTCAATACAGTCTTAAGAAAGAAGCACAAACCTGGACATATCACGCTCCCTGATCTCAAACTATACTACAAATCTAGAATCATCAAGACAATATGGTATTGGAACAAAAGAAATACACATATGCCCATGGGACAGAATTGACAGCCCAGAAAAAAACCCATGCTTACATGGTCAATTCATCTATGACAAAGGAGGTGACAATATACAATGGGGAAAACATAACCTCTTCGATAAATGGTGTTGAGAAAACTGGACAGCTACATGCACAAGAATCAAACTGGAATCCTTTCTTATACCATCTAAAAAAATAACCTCAAAATGAATCAAACACTTCAATATAAGACCTGAAGCCATAAAACTCCTAGAAGAAAACATAGGCAGTACACTGACATAAGTTTTAGCAAGATTTGTCGGAGCTGTCTCCTCAAGCAAGGGAAATAAAAGCAAAATGAACCAATGGGACTCCATCCAACTGAAAAGCTTTTCAACTGCAAAAAAAACTATCCACAAAACAAAAAGGCAGCCTACTGAATGTGAGGAATATTTGCAAGCAATATAGCTGGAAGTGGTTCATACACAAAGTAGACCAAGAACTCACTCACACAACTCAACCTCCAGAAAAACAAAAATCCAAATAAAAAATTGGCAGAAGACTGAACATGTTTCCAAAGAATATATACAGATGGCCAAAAGACACATGAAAACATGGTCAGCATCACTCATCATCAGGGAAATGCACATCCAAACCACAGTGAGATTATCACCTCACACCTGAAAGAATGGCTATCATCCAAAAGATAACAAATAAAAAGTATTGCCGAGGATGTGGAGAAAAGGGAATCCTCATTCCCTTTTGCTGGGAATGCTCATTGGTACAGCCACTGTGGAAAACAGTATGGAGGTTCCTCAAGAAATTAAATATAGACATACCATATGATGCAGGAATTACACTTGGGGGTATCTTTCTGAAGGAAACCAAAAAACGAATTCAAAAAGATATATGCACCCTTATGTTCATGGCAGCTTTATTGGCAACAGTCAAGATATGGAAGCCAGCACAGTATCCATTGATAGAAAAATGGATAAAGAAAAGTTCATATATATAGTTTCTCTCCCTCTCTCTCCCTCTCTCTCTCTCTCTATATATATATTTATATATTTATATATATATATGAAAACTACACACACACACACACACACACACACACTGGAATATGACTCAGCCATAAAAAAGAACGAAATCTTACGACAACATGAATGGACCTAGAGGACATTATGCTAAGTGAAATATGGCAGAGAATTACCTTATGATGTCACTTATATATAGAATCTACAAAACAAAACAAATGAAAACAAAACAAAACGAAACAAATGAACAAACACAACAAAACAGAAAGGGATTCATAGATCCCAAGAACATGCTGGTGGTTGGCAAATGGGAGGGGGGGTGGAGGGATGCGTGCAATAGGTGAGAAAGATTGAGAGGTTCCAAATTCCTGTTATAAAACGAATGTCATGGGGTGTAATGTACAGCATAGGGAATAGAGTCCATAATACTGTAATAACATTGTATGGTGACAAATAGTAACTAGACTTATCTTGGTGATTATTTTGTAGTGTATAAAAATATCAAGTCACTATGTTGTATACCAGGAAACTAATATGTAATATTGCCCGTCAAGTATACATCAATTTTTAAAAAGAAGAAAAAATACTATCTTAAAAAAAAGAGTGTTGGGGAATTCCCTCGCAGTCCAGTGGTTAGGACTCCATGCTTTCACTGCTGAGGGTGCGGGTTCGATCCCTGGTTGGAGAACTAAGATCCTGCAAGACTCACAGAGCGGCCAAAAATTTTTTTTAATTGAAAATTAAAAAACAAAAGTGTAGTGAGATAAAGAGTAGATGCAGAAGAAGCTTTGAAAAGATGCAGGTTGAAAGGCCAACTGTCCGCTGAAGTTTGACTTTCAAGTGGCCCAGACAGATTGAGGATTTGAAGAGGAACAGCCATGTGATGCTAATGGAATGTTGTTTCTTTGCTTAAATAAGGTTTATCATTTTTTTAAAGAAGTTTTGAGTTCACAGCAAAATTGGGCAGAGTACAGAGAGGTGTCATATGCCCCCTGCTCTGCTGTTACTGCTCTCCCCATCTACCCCCTCCCCACCTACACAGGCGCTCAGAGTTTCTCTCTCCCCAACTATCCTATCAACATTCTGTGTGTTGGTCACTATCGATGAATCTACATGGACACATCATGATCACCAGAGTCCAGAGTTTACACTAGGGTTCACTCCTGGTGTTGCACAGTCTATGGGTTTTGACAAATGATATCTCGCCATGAATGTATCACACTGAATAGTTTCACTGCCTTAAAAATCCTCTGTGGAAAAGTAAAAGCTAGAGCTTTACTTAGCCCACTCTGCCATGCATTTTCATAGCTGTGCCTATGTCTGCGGTCAAGTGGCAGAAGAACCAGAGGATAAAAAATGGTGAGCTCATTGCCAGTTCAGAGCTCCATATTTCAGTCTTCCCCAATTTGCCAGAGTCCTTTTCAGAGTCCTCAGATAGCTTCTGCTCTGTTTATTCTGGCTAGGTTTTATAGCTGCATTCAGTGGGAAAGACCAAGAGGGATGTGCTTACTCCATCTTACTCCCACTCAGGGTTTTTTCAACTATATTCATGAATGACTTCGCCTATAATTTTCCTTTCTCTTACTGTCTTTGTTGGGTTTTGTATCGAGATTATGCTTCCCATAAAACGAGTTAAGTGTATTCTCCTTTTTAAAATTCTCTGGAAGAATTTGTGAAGACTGGAATTTTCACTAATGAAGCCAAATGGAATTTTCTTTGTGTCAAGTGTTTTAATTTATTAAAATGTTTTTACTAGTTATAGGAATATTCAGTTCTATTTCTCCTCGTGTTATTTTTAAGTTGTATTTTCTAGGACTTTCTCTATTTCATTTACATTTTCAAATTTATTAACATACAATTGTCTGTATATACTTTTATGATCTTTATAATCTCTTTAGACTCTTCAGTGATCCTATTTTTATTCCTGATTTTGAATTTTTAAAAAACTTTTATCAGTCTCACATAGGTGCCTTTATGACTTTGGATAGTCAGTAGTTTCTTAGATATTACCAAAAACATAAATGACCATCATAAAAATTAAAAACTTTTGTGCCTCAAAGGACACCATCAAGAAAGTGAAAAGACACAAATGGAAAAAATATTTGAAAAGCACATATATGACAAGGAACTTGTATTAGAATATGTAAGGAAGTCTTACAACTCAGTAATAAAAGGGAAAAAAAGCAATTTAAAGATGGGCAAAGGATCTGAATACATTTCCTCAAAGAAGATACACACATAGCCAACATGCACATGAAAAGATGCTCAATATCATTAGCCATCAGTGAAATGCAAATCACAACCACAATGAGATGCCACTTCATACCCACTAGGATGGTTATAATATTTTTTTTTTTTTAATTTTTGGCTGTGTTGGGTCTTTGTTGCTGTGCGCGGGCTTTCTGTAGTTGTAGCAAGCGGGGGGGCTACTCTTCGTTGCAGTGCGCGGGCTTCTCATTGCAGTGGCTTCTCTTGTTGTGGAGCACGGGCTGTAGAGCACACGGGCTTCAGTAGATGCGGCACGTGGGCTCAGTAGTTGTGGCTCACGGGCTTAGATGCTCCGCGGTATGTGGGATCTTCCCAGACCAGGGCTTGAGCCCGTGTCCCCTGCATTGGCAGGCGGATTTTTAGCCACTGCGCCACCAGGGAAGCCCAGGTTATAATAATTTTTTTAAAAAACAGATATGAAATATTAGTGAGAATGTGGAAAAACTGGAACCCTCAAACAATGTTGGTGGGAATGTAAAATGGTACAACCACTTTGGAAAACAGTCTGGCAATTTCTCAAATGATTAAACATGCAGTTACCATATGACCCAGTAACATATATACTGGGTATACATACCCATTAATTTCATTCCTAGGTATGCATACTCAAGAGAAATAAAAACGTATATGCACACAAAAACTTGTACGTGAATGTTCATAGCGGTATCATACATAGTAGTTAAAAAGTCGAAATAACCCAAATGCTCGACTCATAAATAAATAAACGTAGTATATCCATATAGTGGAATATTATTAAGCCATAAAAAGGAATGAAGTACTCACACATGGTACAACATGGATGAACCTTGAAAACATTATGCTAAATGAAAGAAGCCAGTCACAAAAGACCACATGTTGTATAATTCCATTTTTATGAAATGTCCACAATAGGCAACTCTACAGAGACAGAAAATAGAAAATTAGTTGTTGCCTAGAGCTGGGGGATTTGAGAGTACTGAGAAGTAGAGACTGAAAGTACAAAGTTTCTTTTGGGGGTAATAAAAAGGTTCTAAAATTGATAGTGGTGATAGATGCACAATTCTGTGACTATACTAAAAGCCACTGAATTGTATACTTTAAATGGGTGAATTGTATGGTATGTGAATTTTACCTCAATAAAGTTATTAAAAAGATACCAAAAAAAAAAACATCCTCTGTGCTCGACCTGTTTATCATGCCCCATCCCTCAACCCTGCCACAAACCCTTGGCAACCCACCCTTTCTTTGGTTTGCCTTTTCCTGAATGTCATATGTGGTTGGTACCCTAAGCTATGCCACCTTTCCAGATTGGCTTTTTTTTTTTTTTTTTTTTTTTTTTTATTTATTTATTTATTTATTTATGGCTGTGTTGGGTCTTCGTTTCTGTGCGAGGGCTTTCTCTAGTTGTGGCAAGTGGGGGCCACTCTTCATCGCGGTGCGCGGGTCTCTCACTATCACGGCCTCTCTTGTTGCGGAGCACAGGCTCCAGACGTGCAGACTCAGCAATTGTGGCTCACGGGCCTAGTCGCTCCGCGGCATGTGGGATCTTCCCAGACCAGGGCTCGAACCCGTGTCCCCTGCATTGGCAGGCAGATTCTCAACCACTGCGCCACCAGGGAAGCCCCAGATTGGCTTCGTTTGGTGAGTGATATGCACTTAAGGTGCCCCTCCCATCTCCCCATGGCTCCATATCTCTCTCATATCTTTTCAGTGCTGAAGAACATTCTGTTGCATGGATGGAGACCAGTCTGTGTGTCCATTCACCTCCTGAAGGACGTCTTGGTTGCTTCCAAGTTTTGGCTGTTATGAATAAAGCTGCCATAAAATGTCCCATACAGGTTTCTGTAGAGATATAAGCATTCGACTCATTTAGGTCCATCAATACCAAGGAATTCAAGGGCTGTATCGTAGGGTACAAACGTGTTTCATTTTGAAACACACAGCCCATGTTCACAGAGCTTCCGAAGATGGTAGCTGAGAGCATGTCAGCATGCTGAGGAATCAAGCCAAGGAAGGAGGTAGAATTCAAAGATGCCGGCAAGGAAGATGTGGCCGAGACAAAACCAGACCTCCACCCTCACAGAGCTGAAGGCTGGTCCTGAGAATTAAATGGACATGAAACAGACTCACAGGAGGGAACCATACACATTTATTTCCCACAAGTTTTACCTGACCCAGGGCGCTCTCCTAAGGAAATGAAGAAAGACCCAGAGAAGTGGCAAAACCTAAATTCTTTTCTGTTGGGTTGAACAAAGAGAGGCGATTGTGGAAAAGGAACTGCACTAAGTGGGGAGGCTAAGAAGGATGAGAATTAGGTTGAACAAGGTCTGTTTGTACAGAATTCTCTCATTCTCCACTCTCTGCCCCTGACGATCACAATGTCACTCTCCTTCCAGGAGAGGGAAGATATCTTCCTGGGGCGGGTGAGGCATGACATGTTATCTGCTGCTTCCAGGAAAAAGAAGGGGAAGGCTCAGCATGCCCTTCTGCACCTGGTGTATTGCTGTTGGGGGTGGGGCGGGATGTTGTTTTTGCTTTGTTTTTTGAAGTGTCTGTAGCTCAAGACAATATTCTGGTTTCCTTTACATCTAAGTCCTTTACCTGGCATCTGGCTTCTGACAGGAGGAGGGACACATGTTTCTGACATGACGGGCTGGGCAGGCAGAGGAGGATAAGATGGGTGCGGGCCCATGACTGTTCTCTTCTCATGTGTTGGGAAGATGATTCTCCTCTTGCCAGATGGGATCTAATTTGTCCATGAACAATCTAGCAAGATATCAGCTAAAAAGAGGAAGAGCAAAGGTCAGAAGAACATGGAGAAGATGGATGATAGATGCTGGGGTCTCCTGAGCAATGATTTCATCAGAGGCACATGCACATCCCTGGTCTCTGGACCACCGTGTTTAAGGCCAATTTGGTGTGTAGGTCATTTTCAATGTATGGTGGTACCATCAGTACACTTTGGGGTACTGTCTCTGGCTCATCTAAGTGGTGCCGTCAAGCCCACATAAGACGGGGCTCACCCAGGGATGGCATGGTGCCAGAGAAAGGGAGACAGCAGTATGTCATTGAGCTTAAGGTATTTCTAAGAGAGTGACTCTCTGAAGTGGCTGAGGTAGGAGAGCAGCCGGATATCTGTCTGCTTGTTTGTTGGGGACGGGGATGGGGATGGGGGCTTTGTTTATTTTCTGGACGAGGTGAAAGAACTCTTAAAGTGAAGGTGTTTCTACAAGGGGTCTGTCAGGATGAGAGGGTGCAGGTCAGTCCATATGCCAAGAAATCCAGAGAATCTATAATGGCTCAGACTCAGGCCTTTTCTCAGAAATAGGCAGAGAGAGGAGTTGGCTTTGGTCATCACAAAGCTAACTGGCGCCTCAGTAGTCACGACAGAAGGTTCCCAGAATGAACTGATTTGCAGGGGCCAGCACGCCTGCAGCCCTCTGCCCTCTGGTCTCAGCCCCCAGGTGGGGTACCTTTCACAGGAGAGATTTATTTCTTCCTAAAAAGAGGTAGAAAGTGTCTCTCTTGCACGGCTCTTAAGTAACATTAATTCAAAACAATCAATATGTCACTAAGGCATATTTAGAGGGAAATGCCCTCAAATGCCCCCACTCCCCTGATTACAGGGGAGACTTCAGGGTCCTCTTAGGTGGGAAGCACGAGGACCAACCATCTGCACCCAGGATCCCATCTGTAAGACTACATAGATGTGAAATCAACATAAATGTAAATAAATCTGCTTGTGTGTGAGAGACACAGAGATAGAGACAGATAGACCCTAAGAGAGATGCACCAAACCATTCAAGACGGTCACCTCTGGGGGTGGGATTGGCAAACCTCTTCTTTAGGTAATATTTCAATTTTTTATAACATGTGTGTATTACTTTAATAATTCTAAAAAGATTACAATCATACGTCAAGTGTGATCCATTCATCACTCATCTATGGAGTAATTAAAGTACAATATTTCATTTCTATTTTTAAAAGATTTATTACAAGGACAATAAACATTTACAACAGTAAAGTAAAGAATTCCAAAGGAATTAAGAATCAAGTAAAGAACAAAAGTTTTTGGTGACTCAGTACCAGGCCAGCTAGGTGGCAGTACATGGCAGGGTCAGGGCAAGTTTCTCCAGGAGGTTGTGTGTGTTCTGAATCAGCCTCCAATAGAGGTGAGGAAAAAGGTGTACAAGAACTGTACACTGGGGCTTCCCTGGTGGTGCAGTGGTTGAGAATCCGCCTGCCAATGCAGGGGACACGCGTTCTAGCCCTGGTCTGGGAAGATCCCACATGCCGCAGAGCAACTGGGCCTGTGAGCCACAACTACTGAGCCTGCATGTCTGGAGCCTGTGCTCCGCAACAAGAGAGGCCGTGATAATGAGAGGCCCGCGCACCGCAATGAAGAGTGGTCCCCACTTGCCACAACTAGAGAAAGCCCTCGCACAGAAACGAAGACCCAACACAGCCATAAATTAATTAATTAATTAAAACTTTGAAAAAAAAACAGTCTAGTTATTTTTTTTAATTAATTTATTTATTTATGGCTGTGTTGGGTCTTTATTGCTGCACGCAGGCTTTCTCTAGTTGCGGAAAGCGGGGGCTACTCTTCGTTGCCTACTCTTCGTTGCCGTGCGCAGGCTTCTCATTGTGGTGGCTTCTCTTGTTGCGGAGCACGGGCTCTAGGTGCAAGGGCTTCAGTAGTTGCAGCATGCAGGCTCAGTAGTTGTGACTCATGGGCTTAGCTGCCCCGCGGCATGTAGGATCTTCCCGGACCAGGGATCGAACCCGCGTTCCATGCATTGGCAGGTGGATTCTTAACCACTGCGTCACAAGGGAAGTCCCGTCTTGGGTGTTCTGGATGACCTGGATGTGGTAGAAACAGTGGGATTTCTAATTCCAGTTTTCCACATCAACCCACCAAAAACCTATTAGAACTACTAAATGAATTCCGTAAAGCTGCACGATACAAAATCAGTAGACAAAAATTAGCTGTGTTCCTATACACTAATAATGAACCATCAGAAAGAGAAATTAAGAAAACAACCCCATTTACAGTAACATCAGAAGAACAAAATACCTAAGAATAAACTTACCCAAAGATGTGAAAGACCTGCACACTGAAAATGTTATGACACTGATGAAGAAATTGAAGACATAAATAAATGGAAAGATATCCTGTGCTCATGGATAGAAAAAATTAGTAGTGCTAAAATGTTCATTCTACCCAAATATACACATTCAATGCAATTCCTACAAAAATGCCAAAGGCATTTTTCACAGAAACTGAACAAACAGTCCTGACATTTGTATGGAACCACAAAGGACCCCAAACAGCCAAGGGGATCCTGAGAAAGGAGAACAGCAGCTGGAGGAAACTCACTCCCTGACTTCAAACCATATTACGAAGCTACAGTAACCAAACAGTGTAGAAATGACACAAAAAGAGACAAAGGGGCCATAAGAATAGAATAGCGAGCCCAAGAATAAGCCCACACACATGTGGTCAGTTAATTTATGCCAAAGCTGCCAAGGACATACACCAGGGAAAGGACAGTCCCCTCAATAAACTGCCTGGAAAATGGAACATCACAAGCCAGAGGAGGACACTGGACACTGCACCACACACAAAACTCACTAAAACCCACAATTTTCCACATCAAGCCACTCCTCTGCTGGGTCCTCTGAAAACAGACACCCACCCCCAGGCAGTCAGCCACGCAGTCAGCACAGCAACCTTCTCCCCACTTTTTCCTCACCTTTTTCTCCCATGGAGGCACCTCCCAGCCGGTCCTGAGGAAACCGAGCTCGTCTCAGTGTGGGTGCAGCCCTGCACTGTCCCGAAGCCAAATCCTTGGAGGTTCCTGAGGAGGCCACGCTCCTGTCAGCTGTGCACAGGGCCAGGCCTGTGGGCAGAAAAGGCAGGTGCGCACTGGTAAGAGGGGCGGGCTTGTCGCCCTGTGCTGGCAAAGTGGGAAATGCAGGCTGCACCCACTCCCAGTTCAGAGGAGACCGAGTTCCCTGCTGGCCGTCCTGCTGAATCCACTAATGTTTGGAAATTCAAACATATGGCAGCAAATATACCATGACTTCTTGAAAAATAGGTATAGAACAATCAGAAACCATATGCAATGAAATGAATGTAGACACAGACTTTGCAACTTACAACAAAAGTCATTCCAAAGTGTCCACAGACAAATTTAAAATATAAAAGTATAAAAACTATAAAAGAAAACATAGAAGAAAATCTACATGACCATGGGTTTGGTCACATAGATCATGAGCTTTGACTTTTAACACACAACACAAAAAGCCAATGCACAAAAGGAAAAAAGTTAATAACATGTTCTTTGTAAATTTATTTTTTTTATTGAAGTATAGTTGATTTACAATATTGTGTTAATTTCTGCTGTACAGCAAAGTGACTCAGTTATTATACATATATATACATTCTTTTCCATTATGGTTTATCCCAGTAACGTGTTCTTTATAAAATTAAAAATTTCTATTTGGTGAAATGCCTTTTTCAGAAAACTGAAACCCAAGCAACAAACTGGGAGAAAAATATTTGCAAAACACATATCTGATAAAGAATTTGTACTCAAATTATACAAAGGACTATAAAACAAACAACTGCATTAAAAATGGGTAAAGATCTGAACAGATGTCTAGCCAAAGAAGATAAACAGATAATAAGTGGACAAAAACGTGATCAACATCATATACCATCAGGGAATCACAAAGTAAAACAAGGCAGCGATATGGACCTATTAGAACTGCTAACCTCCTCCCACAATGAAGACCCCGATCACTGGAGGGTGGGGAACAACAGCAGCTCTCCTTCATCACTGATGCAACATGTAGACGGCCTCGAGATACAGTTTGAGAGGATTTTCCAAAGCCAAACAAGTCTCACACCTTGAGATCCATCAATCACACCTTCAACATTTACACAACTGCTTTGTAAAACTCTATCCAAACAAAAACAAGGATGCCATTGTGCACGGAAACTCTACTCATGATGTCTAAACCTAAATGGAATCAGGATGTCTTCAGCAGATGAATGCATAAGCAAATTGGGGTATATCCATGTGAAGGGGAGCAGAATGTGAAATGCCAAAATATGGAATTTCTAGAGACCCCAAAGAGCTAAAACAATTTTTCAAAAGAAATTCAAAGTTGGAGGCTCACACTGCCCGATTTCAAATGTTAGTACACAGCAACGGTAAATAAAATACTCCCCTCTCCTGAAGTGCGGGTGCCACAGAGTGACTTCATCCTAAAGAAGACACACAATACAGACTTAGGGAAAAAGTAACTTCACAGTGGGGAAAATCTGACAAACACTACCTGGGCCAGAAGGGCAAAGCTAACATGAACAGTGATAAGTTGCCCTGATGTATGTTCCCATGATATAAAGTCATAAGAAAGCACTTTACCCCTGTGATCTGCTTCCTCAAAACCCACGACCCCATTTTAATCACAGGAAAAACACCAAGTAAATCTCAATGCGGGACAATCTATGAAATACCTGACTAGTCCACCACAACACTGCTGAGGTCATAGAGTGAAGGATAGTGTGAGAAAATGTCAAAGCCAAAAACATACTAAAGTGACATTATGACTCAATGCCATGTGATACCCTGGATGGGATCCTAGGACAGAAAATGGGAGAACGAAGGGAACCCAAATAAAATATGGATTTTAGTTAACAATAAGGTATCCATATTTGTTCGTTAATTGTGACAATTCTGTTGAAAACTAGAGAAAGAGGAAAAATTAAAACTCAAATAAGAGAAACCTATTGCATCAAACTGGAAATCCACAGGAAATTGGTGATTTCCTAGCAAAAACACACAATAACAAAATGCATGCTAAAATAAGGAAAATACAAACAGACCAACTCACCTCCCAGGGACTTCCTTCCCCTGTTGGTTGTCCTCTCATTATTCTGGGGATTCTCACTCCTGAACAGGATAGGAAAAGGAACAGAGATGTTCAGCAGCCCCTGTAAGGTCTGACCCCCACCCAGTGTCTGCATCTCCCCCAGCCATGCCCAGCTGAATAAGGACACACTGCCAGAGGGATTCCCAGGGATCACTGATTCTGCGTCACCTAGGAGTTTTGTTTGTTTGTTTGTTTGTTTGTTTCTGGAGTATAGTTGCTTTACAACGTTGTGTTAGTTTCTGCTGTACAGAAAAGTGAATCAGCCTTACGTATACATATATCCCCTCCCTCCTGGATGTCCTTCCCATCCAGGTCACCACAGAACACCAAGTAGAGTTCCCTGTGCTATACAGTAGGTTCTCACTAGTTATCTATTTTATACATAAACCTAGAACATCATAGTTTTAATTCACAGAAATGTCAACGGCTATTTAGGGAGGCCTATGTGTCTAGGAGTCAAGGGTGGCCTCTGGCTAGTGGCTAGCAGGAAGCCAGGGCCTCAGTCCTACTGCTGCAAGGAAATTAATTCTGTCAACAACCTGAGTGAGAGTGGAACTGGATCCTTCCCCAGTCGAGACTCCAGATGCGAACACAGCCCTAGCCAATACCTCGAATGCAACCCTGCAGAGGACCCACCAAGCTATGCCCAGGCTCCTCACCCACAGATGCTGAGATCATAAATCATAAAACTTAGTTTTAAGTTACTAAGTTTGTGGTATTTTTTATGAAGAGATATAAATCTAATACAGACTGTATTTATTTGCTAGGGCTGCCATAATAAAGTACCACAGATTGGGTGAGTTAAGCAACAGAAATTTACTTTCTGACAGTTCCAAAGGCCAGAAGTCCAAGATCAAGGTGTTGGCAGTGTTTGTTTCTCCTCAGGCCTTTCTCCTTGGCTCTTAGATGGCCACCTTCTCACCATGTGTGCACATGGTCTTCCCTCTGTGCCTGTGTGTCCCAATCTCTTTTCTAAGGACACCAGTCACACTGGATTAGAGCCCACCCAAATGACCTCATTTTAACTTAATTATATCTTTAAAAGCACTGTCTCCAAATAAAATCACATCATGACCTACTGAGAGTTAGGCCTTCAATATATGAATTTTGGGGAGCACCCAATTCAGCCCATAACAAGAACCACTGGAAGGGAGAAGATGTTTTTTGTTTTTCTGAGATGTTAGCAAAGTGTGGAGATTCAAAGTTCAGGCTCAGAGTCAGACCGATAGCTCTGAATCTTGGCTCTGTGGCTGTTTAGCTGTGTTACTTTGGATATGCTACTTTATAGTCTAACATCATTTCTCTGTCTGCAATAAAAAATAATAAGACTACCTACTTCAAAGGGTTGTTGTGTTAACCAAATAAAATAATCCATTTAAAGGGCTTGATCTAGTGCCTGGCAGGTGATAAACTAGATAAACCTCAGCCGTCATTAAATGGTTATTATTAACATTCATGGTTAGTGTGTACTGGTGAGAAGGTGGTAGAAGCTTAGACTGTCGTCGTCAGAGCTTGGGAAAACTGACTCGTTATAGACTCATCACATTTAAGGCTCGGAGACACACCTTGGAGTCTGCCTTGGGCCTGGTCTCCTTAAAGGAGAGCCTTAGAAGGGAGGTCGGGTGCATAAGCCTTAACAAGGGAAGGCTCTGGGGAGGAGGATGTGAAGATAGCAGGAGAAAGCAGCAGGGATGTGGTCTTAGCTGAAGACTACCTTCAACTTCATTCCAGAGGAGCTCGGAGCACGAATAGCACGAGTCAACTCTCTTGGAGGCAAAGGAGCTGGGCCTTTATACTGCAACCCCAGTCAATCATGAGCTCCAGGTGTTTGGGGAGTGATAACTTCCAGGGCGCAGCAGTTCCCATCAGCCAAGGACAATTAACTATTCAGAGAAGGGGGTGGCTGTGAGCTGTTGGCCCCCAGCACACCCAGAAGCCGGAGATGGAGGCACCGGGCAGTAAAGGGGTTTGAATGCGGCCCCAAGAAAGTCCCGGGGTCCAATCCCGCACAGGGACACCCAGACCCAGGAAGTCAGCTTGCCTTCTGGAGGTCACTTAGCGAGGTAACGGCAGCCCAACTCGAAGTCATGGTCGGAGACGGCGTCCTCTGCACAGACCTGCCCAAGACACACGAGGGCTCTCAGGGCGATGGCACCTGACTCAGCAGGCTGCTGAGGAGCAAACGCGGCAAAATGCGTGACAGCTCCTAGCAGGAGGCACGGCACACAGCATAGACTCCACAAACCCGAGACAGCCGGAGCGGTTCATACCTTAACAAGGGGCTGGCGGTGCCTTGCGGGCAGACGCCCCGGAAGTACACGAGGGGCCCGTGAGCTCAGGCCCGCCCCGCCCCGGAAGCGCCCGGACCGCGGCGCGTATTTCCGGCGCGACGGCAGACGCGGGGGCGCCGGGCACCTGTCCGGATCTCCGGTTCGCGCTTGCTCGGAGGCGGCTCCCTGGAGGCGGAAGCTGCTGCCTTTGGGCGAGACGTGACTTGGGGTCCGGGAACCCGGATCCCGGCCCGGCGGGTGGGCACGATGCGGCTGGGCTCTGGGACCTTCGCCGCCTGCTGCGTAGTGATCGAGGTGCTCGGGGTCGCGCTCTTCCTCCGGGGATTCTTCCCGGTTCCCGTTTGTTCCTTTTCCGGGACGGAGCACCAAACAGAGTCCCCAGCGCCCGAACCCTCGGCTGGTATGGACCGCTCCCCGGGCGTCTCTGTTCCCCGGGCCCCACTTTTCCCGGAGGACCCTCCTTATGAGTCTCGCCTCTTGGATTTCTTCCCGCGGCTCCCCGGTGGTCTCTTCCATTCTGGTCCCCAACCCCTAGGGTCCCCTTCTTACCGTTCCAGCCTCCTTTTATGTATCCTACAAGTTTGTGGTAAGCACCACTACCAGCCCTACTAAGATTCTCCTCCCTTACTTTACCGCAGAGTAAGGTCTCCATACCCGTGAAAAGTAAGCCTCTCCCCAGCTCTACTCATCCAGTGACACCCCAACCCCCTTCCCTGAGCAGATGTTTGGGTCACTCCCTGTTCCAGGCACCCTTTTTGCTCAGGAAGACACAACAGATAAGATTGCTGCCGACCTCTCGTGTTTTCTTCTATGGCATTCCTCCAAGACCCCGTTTTTTCCAGTAGTTAAGACCTCCCTGCCTAGGCCCCTTCCTAGCCCTCACCTACCCAACAGTATATCTTAGGTAAAGGAACTCACGTTTTGGATCAAATCCACACAATACCAGCTGCTAACCATGGAAAGACAGTTTGTAAATGCTCGCCCATCCCCTACCTGCAACACTGTGTTTTAGGTCAATCTCCCTAATGTCCCATTCCAGGATACTCATGAAGGGACTCCCCTGTGCCAGTACTTCCCATCATGCTAAGGGTAGTTCACTACATAATATTAGGGCTCCCTGAGCTTACTTGTTGCCCACCCCCTGACCCCAGCGTTGTTTCCCAAGAACAGGCCTTTTTCTTTGGCTCAGGATATGTAGGTGTGACAGAGTATGTGCTGGAGAGGTAAGCAGAAACTAGATTATAAGGTGCTTGAATGCTAAATAAAGGTTAAAATTCAATTTCCTTTTTCTTTTTCAAACACTTAGGAGCCATTTCCAACTGGACCAAGCTCCCACCGCCTCTCTTCAGTAAAGTTGTTATTATGCTGATAGACGCCTTGAGAGATGATTTTGTGTTTGGGTCAGAGGGTGTGAAATTTATGCCCTACACAACTTATCTTGTGGAAAAAGGATCATCTCACAGTTTTGTGGCTGAAGCAAAGCCACCTACAGTTACTATGCCTCGAATCAAGGTAAACAATTTGACTTAATATATTATAGATCATGGTTTGGCTCGTTCAGAGGTTTAGAGGGGCTCTCTGTAGTCTGTTACTTGGAGTCCCAATTTTAACTAAGTGGAAATTAGTTTGGTGCTGTCAACCTGGCTGGGGCAATAGAATGCTGAAAAAGCCTCCCAGATAGGATGGAACTAAGACCCATGATTTATGCCCTCTGTAAAGGTAGCCAAAAGCTCATGCTTCATGGGAAGCATAACAGATTTAGAGCCAGATCATCTAGGCCAATCTAATCCAAGAGATACCATGCTCCTTGCTAACCTGCTATCTTCTTTAATCATCAGTGGGTCAGTTAGAGTTCTGGGAGGAGCCTCTAGGGTTATCTAGTTCAATCACTTGACTTTATGGATGAGGAAGCAAATTCAGATAAGTTAAATGACTTGTACAAAATTTTAGTATACACAGTGACCAAACCAACATGATCTGGCCTCACAGATTCCTGTTTTTACTCTATAAACCGCCTTCAGGTGTTCAGCTTAGTGGGAGTGCCTTTGAAGTGCATATGCTTTACTTAAGAACTATGGGGAAAGAAAAGAGTAAAGCTTTATTGATTTGCTCAAAAACAAGTTTCTTTTTGAAAATAACATCTCTGCCTTCATGGAACTTTCAGTCTCTAATGAGAGACATAGCCATTAAACAAATGAACATACAAGTAAATGTGCAGTTACAAAGTATGATTAATGCATAATGAAGAAGAACAGAGCGTGATGTTCAGTGCTGGTTGGGGGCTCAGTTTAGATTGGGGTGGTTCAGAAAAGCCTGTCTGAGGAAATTGCATTCAAGCTTAGACCCGAAGGTTGAGTGAAGAGGTGGGGTCAGAAAAGGACAGAGGAGCTTAAAAGTTTGTGAATATACTGCAGGCCAGTATGGTGTAGAAGTCTCTAGCTGAACCTTACATCTGTGGATGATCGTGTGACACCTTATTATTTGGTGAGAAGGTGTCACTTGTTTTAAAGCTTGGGGGCAGCATTGGTAGTTACTCAACAAATGTTTACTGGATGAGTAAAGCAGTCTGGGATTAAAGGGGTTCATGCCGCATCTTTTACTGATTTTTTTTTCTTGAGTTTCCCATTCTCTCTGCCACTTTTGGATGTGGTTTGTCCTTCATTCAACATTCATTGAGCATCTATATGTACTGTGTGCTGTTCTACATAAGAGGGGTTCAGTGAAAAAACAAGACAGCAACTGTCCTGTCCTCGTGAAGCTTACTTTCTAATTGAGGGAACAGAAATTATGTAAGTATACAAATAAATAATCAAAATTGTTTCAGGAGATGATAAATGCTATGGAAGAAATTGAGGAGGAGAATGTGACAGAGAGTGGTGGGGAGTGGGGGAGGCCACCTGTAGTCAGGACGCTTGGGAACAGCCTTTCGGGGTGCAGTCATTCTGCTGAAACAAGTCCTGTGGAAGCTGGAAGAAAGGCATCCAGGCTCCTGACCATCAGGATCACTGCTTTCTTTATCTGTCCTGTCAGAAGTGTGGAAGGAACTCATTCTTCCTTTGTTCTGATAAGAAAAGAGTTATTAGGAATCTGGGCAGATTTGTAAGAAAAAATGTAAGTGAGCGTGGTGGCTTCAGGTTCTGTTCAGTCTTGCGCATTGGCCGGTGTGGTCCTCCCTTCTCCACAGTTTGTTTCATTTTACCAAACCAGTGTTTTGTTTTGGGTCCTTTGCAGGTTCTTGCTCCTCATTCTCTGTCCGGGAGGAGCTAGCATACAGGAAGTCCATCCTGGAGTTAGGATTACATTGCTCTGGAATTTGATAGGATCAGGTAGTGTTGGCTAAGGAGTGTGTCCCCTGCCCTGCCTCCACTTAGGAAGGGACTTAGTTCATCTGGAGGTGCTGATACAATTGCCACGAGACACCAGTTTTAAAATTTCAAGACTAATGTCTCTAGTAGCATGTTCACATGTTAAGGTGCTGCAGCAGCTTCCTTCTAAAACGTTGTAACTGATTTTTGAATGCCTTTCCTTTTCCTGGGAATTTATAGTTGTAATAGCGGCAGTTACCACTGGCTGTGGCGCGCCCGTGGTGCAGGCACTGTCTTGTACACTCTTACCACAGCCCCGTGGAAGCTCCATGATGTTGGTGCCACTCTCTTCTCCATTTCCCGGATGAGGAAACAGGCTTGAAGTGTGACATCTCACAGCTGGCATCAGAAACCGAGCATGACCTTATGTGTGCCTAGTTCCAGAGCCTCGGTTGGTCACACTGTGTTATACAGCAACACTGTGTTATACAGAATAAGGTGACCAGGTCAAATTCTCTTTCAATAGTCTCTGCAGAGCCCTCCTTAATTCTCAGAAGTCAGGAAACTACTGTTCCAAGACCACAGCAACCCCAGGAAAACCTCCAAGGAGATGACAGACAATCACTCACTTAAAATTCCTGGGATCTCAGCTGCAACTTTTTTGCTGCCTACATGTTTCCTGGGGTGAAGGGGATACCAGGTAGTCCCTACCCTTCTTAAAAATGTCCGTGTGAACCCAAACTAGTGTGAAGAGGAGGGAAGTGCCTTATAAAAGCCCAGAAGAAAGGGTGGACAGATTCAACCCAAAGTGGTGGAAGACATTATAAACAAAGTCAACTGACAGACAATAAATGGAAAAATTATTTGCAGTTAGCACAACAAACAAGATGTGAACCCCATGATATGTAAAGAGGATCTGATCAAGGGCAACAATCCAGTAGCAGCTGGACAAAGGATATAAAGAAATCCACATAGAAAGAAATTGAAATATGCCAGTAAGCATATAAAAAGATTCTTAACTGTACTAGTAATCAGATTAAAGGCAACTAAAGAATCTATCACATTGTAAAAATTGAAAGGTTGATGATAACACTCCTCACAAGAAATGAGGTGAACAGATCTCTGTATACTGTTTATGTGACTAACCGGACTCAGCCACCACCTCCACTACCCCCACTGTAGTCCAGTCTGCTATGGTGTGAGCCTGGATGGAAAACTGTCCCAGCACTTCTCACCCAGAACCTGTCCAAACAGATCACGTTGCTCTGCTCTAGTCCCAACAGTCCTCCAGTGGCTTACACTCTGCCTCCTAACCCAGGCCTCAGGGTGTGTGGTCTTCCACCGTTTACCTCTTCACCCTCATCTGAGCTGATTTCCCTCTTCCTGTGTGTTTTATCCACGCAGATCACACCTAGCTCCATTCCCCATGTGTGCTGCCCCCTTTCACCTTGGGGTTTTTGCAGTTTGCTGTGTTTTGCCCTGGAAGGCCTCACCTCAGCTCACCTAGACAACACTCCACCTTCACACCTCAGCTCAAATGGCACTTCCACTGGAGGCTTTTTAAAAGCAATTGCCATTACATTTTTCACAGAACTAGAACAAAAAATTGCACAATTTTTATGGAATCACGAAAGACTCCGAATAGCCACAGCAATCTTGAGAAAGAAAAACGGAGCTGGAGGAATCAGGCTCCCAGACTTCAGACTGTACTACAAAGCTACAGTAATCAAGACAGTATGGTACTGGCACAAAAACAGAAATGTAGATTAATGGAACAGGATAGAAAGCCCAGAGATAAACCCACGCACATGAGGTCACCTTATCTTTGATAAAGGAGGTAAGAGTATACAATGGAGAAAAGACAGCCTCTTCAATAAGTGGTGCTGGGAAAAATGGACAGCTACATGTAAAAGAATGAAATTAGAACACTTTCTAACACCATACACAAAAATAAACTCAAAATGGATTAAAGACCTAAATGTAAGGCCAGACACTATAAAACTCTTAGAGGAAAACATAGGCAGACACTCAATGACATAAATCACAGTAAGATCCTTTTTGACCCACCTCCTAGAGAAATGGAAATAAAAACAAAAATAAACAAATGAGACCTAATGAAACTTAAAAGCTTTTGCACTGCAAAGGAAACCATAAAAAAGAAGAAAAGACAACCCTCAGAATGGGAGAAAATATTTGCAAACGAAGCAACTGACAAAGGATTAATCTCCAAAATTTACAAGCGGCTCATGCAGCTCAATATCAAAAAAACAAACAACCCAATCCAAAAATGGGCAGAAGACCTAAATAGACATTTCTCCAAAGAAGACACACAGATTGCCAAAAAACACATGAAAAGATGCCCAACATCACTAATCATTAGAGAAATGCAAGTCAAAACTACAATGAGGTATCACCTCACACTGGTCAGAATGGCCATCATCACAAAATCTACAAACAGTAAATGCTGGAGAGGGTGTGGAGAAAAGGGAACCCTCCTGCACTGTTGGTGGGAATGTACATTGATACAACCACTATGGAGAACAGTATGGAGGTTCCTTACAAAACTAAAAGTAGAACTACCATGTGACCCAGCAATCCCACTACTGGGCATATACCCTGAGAAAACCATAATTCAAAAAGAGTCATGTACCACAATGTTCATTGCAGCACTATTTACAATAGCCAGGACATGGAAGCAACCTAAGTGTCCATCGACAGAGGAATGGATAAAGAAGATGTGGCACATATATACAATGGAATATTACTCAGCCATAAAAAGAAACAAAATTGAGTCTGTCATACAGAGTGAAGTAAGTCAGAAAGAGAAAAACAAATACCGTATGGTAGCACATATATATGGAATCTAAAAAAAAAAAAAAATGGTTCTGATGAACCTAGGGGTAGGACAGGAATAAAGACACAAACGTAGAGAATGGACTTGAGGACACGGGGAGGGGGAAGGGTAAGCTGGGATGAAATGGACAGTAGCATTGACATATATACACTACAAAATGTAAAATAGATAGCTAGTGGGAAGCAGCCACATAGCACAGGGAGATCAGCTCAGTGCTTTGCAACCATCTACAGGGGTGGGATTAAAGAGGGTGGGAGGGAGATGCAAGGGGGAGGGGATATGGGGATATACGTATGCATAGAGCTGATTCACTTTGTTATACAGCAGAAATTAACACAACATTGTAAAGCAATTATACTCCAATAAAGATGTAAAAAAAAAAAAGGAAGAGTGACAAAAAGAAAAGAACAAACAGACACAGAGAAAAAAAAGGGACACATGCGAGACTGTGTCCTTTGAGTGACTGAGAGAACCGCTAGCCTTAGTTCCTGTTAGCTTTCCAAAAGTTAAATCTCTCCTCAAACCTGACTGGACTTTCTGCTCGTGGGTACTCAGTATCCATAAAATAAATTCTCTTTTCTGCTTTCAAAAATAAAAATAAAGCAATTGTCATTAAATTCATCTTGGATAAATATATTGTATATCCAAACACTGGAGTACTTTGTAGCTGTTTTTAAAAAAGAAGGTGAAATACCTGTATGTTTTCTGTGGAAAGGGGTTCATGGTATTAAGTGAAAAAAGCAAGTTGCAGAATTATCTATATAGTTTGTTACCATTTTGGTAAAAAAAAAAAATACATACTTTA
Source organism: Balaenoptera musculus (assembly GCF_009873245.2). Classification (NCBI taxonomy): domain Eukaryota; kingdom Metazoa; phylum Chordata; class Mammalia; order Artiodactyla; family Balaenopteridae; genus Balaenoptera; species Balaenoptera musculus. The sequence goes on along the minus strand of NC_045789.1, from coordinate 140,655,324 downwards.
TATATTTCTGATTGTACATAAACGGATGAAAGGATACTCACCCAAAGTAACTGGTTACCTTTAGGAAGTAGAATTTTGGGGTGAAAGGCTCACATTTTAAAAACTAACTTCATTGAGGTAGAATTTTGGTTCATACAATACTGTAAACTACAGTTTGATGAGATTGACCGAGTGTGTACATCCATGCAGCTCCCACCTCGGCTCGGTCCTGACCCCCAGCCGGGAGTGCTGGTGGCTGTCGCTGTTTGGCTGACTTGCTGGGGCTACTTCTAGAGAGTCTGTCTCTCCTCAGGTCCTGAGATGTACACTCACTGATGTCTCTGCTTGTTGCATGTTTTTTAATTCCTGGGTTTTTTTTTAAGCCACTCTTCCTGAGGGGCAGCCAGGTCAGCATGGCTGAGTGGTGAGCCAATGACTGGTCACAGGTTGTGCTTAAACACGTTGTGGTGTGGCCTCCACTCTCTACAGGGGGTCTTTGTGTGTGGCTCCAGCCGTCAGCTCATCTTCAGGCGGTTTATGAGTCTTCCCTGACTCTCACTTTGTTTGAGCAGGGCCTTGTGTTCAGCTGGAAGGACCAGGCAACTAGGCCCTCTCTGTTCTCTCCTGAGTGTACACTCACCCTGTGTGTGCACACAGCCTTCCAGATTCCAGGAACATGTGGGAGCTCACAGAAGCCTACCGCAGCTGTCCCATTCCCCAGACCCCCTTTCCAGACTTTTTCCTGTGTCTTACTGCAACCAGCATTGAAGCCTCAGGTAGCTGTGATGTTGGCCTTCCCTGTTTTCACCTTGTCCCTGGCGTGGGGCTTCTCCATGGAGTGCCAAATTGGGCAGGCCCCTCCTGGTCCTCATGGCTACCACGTCACAGAACTGGGTGTGCGGGAGGGGAGCAGCCCATGTTAAAACACCATAGGTACTCACAGTTCTTACCGAAATTCGAAAGTGTTTTGAATAAGAACATTTCAATTTGTGTGTACCTTCGTTGAGTTTTCAAAGTCTTGAAGGGGTTGTTTTTGACAGTTTTATCCAGTTTTGTCGTTGCTCTTCAGGGAGAGGATTTGCCAAGCTCCTCATCCTCAAAGTCCAAGATTAATTCATTTTTGCATTACTTTGCTGTTAAAGACGTCTTGGCAAAATTATTATACTTGTTAGCATTGTCCAGATTCCTCTTTTCATTGCACAGGTCCCTGGATGCCAGTGTTGTAGGTTGTCAGCTAACTCCAGATCATGGAGACCCACGACCCATTTAGATTCCGCTAAAATGAGGGAGGTGGTTGACTTAATTCTGTAGCAGAAAGGTGTGAAGACATGTCACAGCCACCTGCTCCTCCAAGAAGTTATGGCGCTGAGTGGGGCGGGGAGGTGGCCCCACCAGCACCCCTGGGCGAGTTTACTGTGAGGATTCCTCAGAGTTCCTGTTTAGAGACCGCTTTCCTCCCTGGCTGTGTGAGAGGCTGTTCTTTCTCTCGGGGGTGGACAGTAGAATTGCTGGGTTTCAGGGTCAGTGTGTGGAGTTTGCTTGTCACATGAAGCAGATCTGAAGCTTAGATGAGGACCTGACAGTGGGTTTGGGTATACAGAGTGCATACCACCCTTTGCCATTTGTTTCATTTCTTACTATCCCTCACTGCTTTTTTGACCACAGCCGTCTAGCTACCCCACGGCCTCCTCCTTTGTCCTCTCATCGGCTGAAATATGGTCAGTTCTTCACTTATTGAGTCTGCTGGTTTTGCCAAGAATCTGTGTAGCTTTTCCCCCTTTGTCCTAATACTGACCCAGCCTTCAGTACTGGTGTCGCTTTAGCTTTATGCTTGCCTCTTTCATTCGTTACAGTCATCTTCGGCACCCGTTCCCACGCTGTACTTGGATTCTGTGGTCTGACTCCTGAATGCTTCCTTCTGCAGGCATTGATGACGGGGAGCCTCCCCGGCTTCATCGATGTCGTCAGGAACCTCAATTCTCCCACGCTGCTGGAAGACAGCGTGATCACACAAGCAAAAGCAGCGGGGAAAAGAATCATCTTTTATGGAGATGAAACATGGGTGAAGTTATTCCCAAAGCATTTTCTGGAATATGATGGAACAACCTCTTTTTTTGTATCAGATTATACAGAGGTCAGTTTTTAAGAAAAATATATCCTATGAGACAGAGCCTGGTACCCTCTAACTTAGTGAGAGGCAACGTTGTTTTGTATGTGGCTTTTATCAATATACTGAGAATAGTATGGAGAGATTGAAAAAATTGTTCCTTCCCGTAATCAGCTACAAGCCAGGACCATAAACCCTAACGCAGGTGTGAGCATAGTTCTCTGAGCCCAAAGCCCAGACCAGGTGAGCACCCGTCGATGGGTACGGGGGTCGGGAAGGGCTTCCCAGGAGGAGCCGCTCAGCCGGAGTTTTGACAGGTGAGTGGGGCCTTCACAAGTGGACAGAATGTGGTGGCGGAGTCTGCGAGGCAGAGCCTGAGGTCCCCACGGTCTGCCTGGGATCCTGCCTTGCTGCTGTTCTCCTGCGAGGGCGGCAGCATGAGGGCAGACGTGAGCTGGGCGAGCCTACCTGGTGCTGAGAGCGTAGGCCCTGTGCTGCGTGTGCAGCCTCCGACAAGGAGGTTACACCCCCCATGTTGGCCCCGGGGCAGAGGGAGGCCCGCAGGGCAAAGGCACCGTGCGTCTGAGCTGGCATTGGATGAACCCATTTGCTTGGCCCGGGGGAGCGCCTGCCGTCCTGTTTACACCGACACCCTTTTCCAAAGCTGACCGTGTAGACACAGCAGTCACTGCCCACCCTGTGTGTGACGGCTCAGAAGCACTTGTCTTTGTAGTAGATTCTCCAGTGGGAGGGAGGGGTCAGGGCTGACCTGGCTAGTGGCTCTGTCAGGGGCTGTGTGGCTGGGAACCGCTGAGTGTGTGCCTCTTTCTTCCCCAAACAGCCTTCTCGTAGGACACAGGCAGACGCCCCCAGCTTCACCCTGCTGGTTTCTTGAACTCTGGGCACTGTCCTGTCTTAGCTAACTGCCCTTAGCCCTCACTTGCCTCATAACAACCTGGCACCCATTCAACTTGGTTATCTGGTCAGCTTTAGTTTAAGCTCCAGTAGTGATCCTGAAGAACTGTTTTGTGAGAACAGCCTTTGTTCGTTTAAGTTATAATATGTTCTATCCATAACTTAGAGACATAAAAACAATATTAGTGAAAGCTTAATCTAATGCAAACATTTTTTAAGACAGTTTTTATTTTGGGGGTTGGTTTGGTGTTTTGGTTTTGGTTTTGGTCTTTTCAAACTCCCATGAGTCCTAGTAACCTAAAATAAGCCCGTAGATTTTTTTTTTTTTTTGCAAGACTTCTTTAATTATTATTTATTTATTTTATTTTTATGGCTGTGTTGGGTCTTCGTTTCTGTGCGAGGGCTTTCTCTAGTTGTGGCAAGTGGGGGCCACTCTTCATCGCAGTGCGCGGGCCTCTCACTATCGCGGCCTCTCTTGTTGCGGAGCACAGGCTCCAGACACGCAGGCTCAGTAGTTGTGGCTCACGGGCCCAGTTGCTCCGCGGCATGTGGGATCTTCCCAGACCAGGGCTCGAACCCGTGTCCCCTGCATTGGCAGGCAGACTCTCAACCACTGCGCCACCAGGGAAGCCCCAAGCCCGTAGATTTTAAAATGACCATATCACTTTTCCTTGAAGAGTGAACACCAGGGAAATTAGGGAGGCTATTCATATGTACTCTTTTTCCCTTTAAAGGTGGATGATAACGTTACAAGACATTTGGATAAAGTATTAAAAAGGCGGGATTGGGATGTGTTAATCCTCCACTACCTTGGGCTGGACCACATCGGCCACATTTCTGGGCCCAACAGCCCGCTGATCGGGCGCAAGCTCAGTGAGATGGACAGCGTCCTGATGAAGATCCACACCTCACTGCTCGCAGAGGTGGGCCTAGAATGTCAAGGTGCCAATGTTTCCTGGAAGGAATGCAGCTTCTAAAGTGAACTGGGGTGACCTTGTGTGAGCTTCATACCTACCATCGCTCAAGCAGCCTTCACCTACAGAGCACGTGCCGTGTGCTGGGCACCGTACCCAGCAGCCCTGCAGAATAGCGGCTCTTAATATCTACCTGTTCATCCAGCTCATGTTTCCTGGAGGCCTTCTCTGTCACTGTTCCTGTCTGGGCATTTGTGGAGCTTAATCTCTAGCCAGGAGGGAAGAACAGGAAGCATAATCAATGAGGACATAAGTATTCTAGACAGTGATTGGTGCCATAGCAGAACGTAGGGCAGGAGGAGGGCACAACATCTGAGAGAAAGGCTGTAATTTTAAACCGCATGGTCAGAACAGTCTTCCTTAAGGACGTGGGAGATGCGAGCCGAGACTTGAAGGGCAGGGGTGCCGATGCGCCATCTGTGAAGGTGTATTCCAGGTGAAAAAGCAGCAAGGGCGAGTCAGAGCCTGTCAGGTACATGCAGGGGCAGCAAAAGCCACTGGCCGGAGCTCTAGGGGCCAGGGGCAGGCAGCTCTGTTTGACAGATAAGGAGACTAGGGCATGAAGAGCAATGTGCCCAGACAGAAACCAAACCCTGATTCTCTGCCCTGAGAGGCCTAACACAACCCTCCTGTGCTCTGTGACCTCCATATGATTCCATTTGTTTTATTTATGACATTACTCGACGTTGACCCTTTGATCTGACTATAAGCTCATAAGTTAAAAAAAAAAAAAAAATTTAGGAAGAGCTACTATTTACAAAGTAAAGCTGAAATCTGAGAACACATGATCTTCTTCTCCCCAGTCTGGATTCAGCTGAAATGTATTTCCTTTGCCTTATAGGAGAGAGAGACTCTGTTACCCAATCTGCTGGTTCTTTGTGGTGATCATGGCATGTCTGAAGCTGGAGGTCACGGGGCCTCTTCTGTGGAGGAAGTAAACACCGCTCTGATCTTAATCAGCTCTGCATTTGAAAGGAAACCTGGTGAGAATTTGGGAATGTTTCACACTTTAAAACTGTACTTTATTTCTTTGCTTTCTGTAGTTTGATTTTAATTTTAAAAACCATTTAACCATTTTTGGAAGCTGTGTAAGTTGAAAAACCCTGAACAATGTGAGAATGAAAAATAACGGGACAAGGGCCAGTCAGGATTTGGAGTTTACATTTCTTGCCGATTCTTAAAATACAAATGTTCTTTTTGGGAATTGTGTGCTATGAATGTCACTGCCTCGATATCTGGAACTGTTAATAAAAAGTGCCAGTGGCTTAGAGACATCTGAAGTGCATGTATGAATTGAGAGAAACGTAAAAATTTAAAGTTAAGAAACAGTATCCGTTATTTGAGACTATATCTTGAGCAGCAGCGGTCAATGAGAACCACAGGAGTAGGGCTGAGTAGGACCGTCTGAGGGCCCACGTTCAGCGCTCAGACACACCGCAGCTCTCCAACCCAGACCCGCCGGGGCCCTCGGCCAGCACAGACCTGTGCACGGCCTCTGCCCCCTCACCTCGTCACACGCAGGCAGCCAGCTCGCCAGCTCTTTCCACACGGGACACTCTGGCTTCTCTCAGGTGGCCCTTGAGCACCGTTCGGCGGTGCTGACTCCGAGCCCTGGGACCCCCGTGTCTGGCTTCCCTCTGCCTCTCCCTGTGCCCTCCAGTCTCCTTTGCTGGCCTAGCGTCCTTGCCTGGCCTTCTTTCCGGACTGCCTCTGTTTCGTTCTGCGTTCACTCCTGAGATGATCTCATCCACTCCCGTGGTTTTAAGTGCCATGAATAGGCTCACACCTGTCAGATTTATCCCTCCAGCTGTCTCTTTTCCAACCTCCACGCTGTCTCCTCGACTGCCTGCTGATGCCTCCACTTGGGTCTTCCACAGACAGAGCAAATGTGACTTCACCTGCAATCTGCCCTCCCTATTTCCCCGTCAACAGATGGCGCCGTTCACGCGGCTCTTCAAGTTGGAAACCTGGGCGTCCACCTTGATCTGCCCTCTCCCTGCATGAGCCAGACCGCCCCGGCTCCCAGCTTCCATACGTACCGCCTTTCAGTAGCTGAACCTTGGATACAGTAAAAATCCTATGTGAGACTTCTCGCCTACCTCACGGCTTTGTCTTGAGCCACATTCCCCGTTACTTGCTGAATCCTGGCCTCTCCCGCAGGTCCTCCAAGTGATAACTCTTCCTCACGTGCCCCGACCCCGTGCTCCTCGGCCCCTCAGCCCCTCAGCCCGCTCGTACGCTCGTCCTTGGTCTCAACCAAAAAACTAAAGTACCTTCCTTCCGGTTGTGTCGCAGTGCTCGTGTATTCTACCATCATCCTTCGCGTGGTTTGTAATCACAGCCTGAATCGTGTGGTTTGTGTCATCTCTCTCCTGCTGCGAGCTGCACTTGGGCAGAGCAGAGTCTGTTTTATTCATCACTATATGCCTTGGGCCTCAACATTGCCTGGCATTTGATGTACGCTGAAAATATTTATGGAGTGAATGAATCTTCCACTTGAGTGGGGATTGGTTGGGGAAGAAGCTCCACCTGGTTCCTTTTGTCTTTTTACAGCCCTGCCTCCTCTTGGATGTCTGACCTCCTAAGGTATAAGTTTTTGGCTCTTGTAACCTGAGCCTTTCCTGGGTGCCCAGCTGGAGCCTGCCTTCCAGTGAGTGCACACGGTGCCCATCAGAGCACTGGCCTCCATACACCCAGCTTTCCCGCTCTGCACACCCAAAGCAGGGTCCCGTGGGGCCCCTCTACCTCAGTGAGAGCCCCAGGCCAGAAACACCCTCTCCATCCATCTGTCCACCCATTCAGCAGAGGGGTACTGAGCACCCACGGTAGGCTAGGCACTGTGCCGGCACTACAGACAGGGAGCTTGTAGTCTGGGGGGAAAATAGACAGCTAAGCTGGCGTGCTTTTATTATAGGAATGTTAGGGTTATTTTTAACTAAAGTGCTGATGTTTCATTGCTCAGGTGGGTATTTACGGATCTCCTCCCTGGGAGGCCTGACACATCTTCAGATAGGAAGGGCCAGGGCGGCTGTGCATAGGAACTGCCTGCATGGGCTGCTCACGTGGCTGACCTCAGTGCCAACAGTGAGTCTGAGCTCTTTCTTATTTTGTTTACTTGTTTGTTTGCTTTAAGAATAGTTATATTGTCTTCTCATCATGCTTATTTTTTGAGCGTTTTAGTTCATTCAGACTTGGTTAGCCATCGTCAGTGTCAAGTTTGGGACATATCACCTCTTTAGTGGTCACCCCCACTTCCCCCAACCCAGTAACACACCCACCCCCAGCCACTGGCAATCACTAATCTACCTGTCTCTACGGATTTGCCTCTTCTGGACATTCCATATAATAAATGTAGTGTATAAATGGTCTTTTAATAAGTGGACCATGTAATAAATGGTCTGTGTGACCAACTTCTTTCACTAGGGTAATGTTTTCAAGGTTCATCCACATTGTAGCAGGTGTCAGGACTTCATTCCTTTCTATTGCTGAATAATATTCCATTGTACAGATGTACCACATTTGTTTTTCCATCCTTCCATCAGTTGATGGCTATTTGGGTTGTTTCTACTTTTTGGCTATTATGAACGATGTTGTTGATAACATTTATGAACAAGTTTCTGTGTGGACATGTATTTTCTTATGGTGCCGTTTTCTTTCTCGAGTACAGCTTCGCTTCTCTTTACCTGTGCTGTTGTTGTCAGATACATTCCATTTCTATATGTTGTAGGCTGACAATATACGTATATATATATATATATACACACACACATATATGGTTTTATATATACATATATATGGTTCTATATAATTGCTTTGAAATTTAAGAGAAAAAAAATATGTATTTATGCTGTCTTTTATAACTGTATAATTACTGATACTCTGCTTTTTTTTTTTTTTTTTAAACTGGATCCAGATTACCATCTGGAGTCACTAGCTTTCAGCCTGAAGAACTTCCTTTAGTATTTCTTGTAAGGCAGGTTTGCTAGCAATGAATTGTCTTTTTTGCTTTTTTAGTCTGCGGATGTCTTCATTTCACCTTGATTTTTTGAAAGGTAGTTTTGCTGGATGTAGGATTCTTGGTTGACTGGTCTTTTTCTTTCAGCTCTTTGCATATGCTGTCCTACTGCCTTCTGGCCTCTGTGGTTTCTGATGAGAAATCAACCATTAATCTAATTAGGTTCCCTTCTTTCCCTCTTTGTCTTTCAACATTTTTATTATGTCTGTTAGTTTGTGTTTGTCCAACTTGGAGTTCATCAAGCTTCTTGGATGTGTTGATTTGATGTTTCCCATCAAATTTGGAAGATTTTTTGTCTCTTTCTCAGGTTGCATAATTTTTATCAGTCTGTCTGTAAATTTGCTGATTCTTCTGCCAGTTGAAAATCTCCTGTTGAGCCTTTACAGTGAATATTTCATTTTAGTTATTATATTTCTCAACTTTGGAGTTTCCATCTGGTTCTTTTTTATAATTCCTGTCCCTTTATTGATAATCTCTATTGGATGGCACACTGTCATCTTACCTTCCTTTACTTCTTTATGCATAGTTTCCCTTAGTTCTTTGAACAAATTTACGATGACTGCTTGGAAGACTTTGTCTATTAACTCTGACATCTGGGCCCTTCCCAGGAAGGTTCTGTTGCCTGCTTTGTTTTCTCTTTGAATCGTACTTTCCTGTTTCTTGGCATAATTGCTTTGAGTTTTTGATGAAAACTGAACACTAAATACTATATTGCAATAACTCTAACTACTGCTCCCCTCCCCTCCAAGGGCCTGTTGTCATTGTTTGCGTGTTGATTTGTTGAGTACCTTGACTGGACTGCTCCAGGGAAGCCTTGACCCCCCACGTGTAAAGTCTGCTATCGTTTCTGTGAGGGCACCGTGCCCTGGGAGCCAGCAGAGCTCTGTGACGGTCACTTTCTGTGGCGGCTCTAAGCTGTTGCCTCTCTTGCTGCCACACCCACCCAGCTGTCGGCTCCCCTCGTTGCAGGCTGCTTGCTGTCTCATTTTTGACAATTTACAATCAATGTGCTCTGCAGTCTGGTCTCATCCTATTGGGGCCACTTTGCAGAAGTCATTTCGAGGCCAGTCTTTGAGTTTGTTCTGATGCCAGGGGAGCCCTTCTTAGCTGTCTTTTCTCCCTGACCCTCTCTGGTAAACTTCCAGCTGGCCTGCAGTCTAGCCTGTTGCTTTTATGAAGCTGCCAGCTTCCTCTTAGTCACTTACCTCCAAAACCTTCATAGTTTTCAAGAGCATCCTTAGGCTTGAATTCCCCACGTTCTTTTTAAAGTAACGTCAGTTCTTGTTGATACGTCTCTAAGTCTCTTTTAATTTATAGGTCTCCACCCCCATCCTCTTTTATTGTGATTATCTGTTGAAGAACCTGGTTAGTTGTCCTGTGGAGTCTCTCTCTGCATTGTCTGCTAACATGTCCTTTGCTCATCCGGTAAATCCCACCTGACCTGGAGTCATGAGCAGATTCAGATCCTGTTGGTTTGGTTGGTTTGGACCAGACTCTTGCTAGCAGGAAGCACAGAGTGTCCGACTTGTCTGCTATGTGGTGATGTCAGTAGCCACTGATGACCACCTAGGGCCACTAATTCGCTAGAGGTTACAAATAGTGATGTTTTAATTCTGTAAGTCCTTTTTCTTTTTTTTTCATTAATTAGCCAAAATAATTCAGTAAAGAGAATCTTCCCCCATCTACTTTTTGGTTACCCAGCATTACCGTTTATATAAGAGAGAGGAGGTAAATGGTGGCTTATTCTTCCCAATTAATTCCCAGTTTCAAATCAGTGAATTAGTTCATTATGAGTTCACTAGCATGCTTCAACTATGACCAATTAGTTTTTATTTTTATTTTGGGAACATTTTGAACTCATGGATTTAAGCTTATTTTATTTGTTTCAATTCACTACAGATACTATTTAATATTATTTACTATTCAGTTTGTCCCATCTTTGGGAACTGGGAGCATCTTCAGATGACCTCCTGAGTCCTTCTGACCTTATGGTCCCAGAGGCCTTAGTGTCTCTGAGGGCTCTGTTGCTGTCTAGTCTGAGAAGGTGTCCCAGCCGCTTGTGCACAAGCCCTTCCCTGGACCTGGAATCAGCTGCTTTCCAAGATGCCCTGGTTCCTTTCAGTGGAAAGGGGTCTTTGAGGACCACCGTCTCACAGCTAGCAGTGCTCTTGCATACTGGCTTACTCATTTCTGGACAAAGTGAGGAAATCTTTTTAAAATAAAATTGATCTTGAGTTCGTATTGATAACTTGCACTTCACTACACTGCTGTAAAATTACCTCCTGAGATCTTTCACCTGTACCGTCTCCCTCCCGAGCTTAGAATCCTGGTTGTCAGTACCCTCGGATCTGACAGAGTATCCTGTGAGACCCTCAGTAGTCTCAGCACAAGACCAGCACCATCACTAATATCAGAGCAAAAGCACTTTAAGGTGGGGTTTTTGTTTTGGGTTTTGTTTTGTTTCAGATCAAAGCACCTAATGTAAGAAAATTCTAGAAGAAAACAGATAATAATGTTGGGTGGAAATGTTCTTCTAAGTGAGCCCAGAAGCCATCAGTAAATGGTGGGTCAAGAAAAGATTAATACATTTCATCAAATTAAAAGGAACAATTGTATACAACCATAAATTGCCACAATCATAGTAAAACCTTTATAAACTCACACTAGAGTATCTAAGAGACTTGCACCAGCACTGCCTCTCCCGGGTAGACCCTCCTGGTGACCCCTCAGCCACCAAGACCTGCATTGTAGCTTCTGAGGTCTGTGGGCCAGATGCTCTCTTTACAGATGACAAAATTCTGAGTTTCTTGTCCAAAGCCTCCCACTGGATGGTGGCACAGCAGGGGCCTGAGCCCAGTGTCCTGACGTCACACCCGTTCTCCTGGCAGGAATTCGGAGGCTGGCCAGCCACTGCTGGGCCTTGGACTTGTCGGAAGGCGGTGTCTCGCTTCTCAGAGTTGGTTATGCAACTTGGCCCAGCTGTACCCAGCCTTGTTCTGCTCTCCCCGGTAGAGGCACCTGCTGCTGCTCAGGATGCGTGGAGAAGTCTGCGTCAGCTTCCCTGTGGGGCTGTGTGGACTGCCTGACTGCGGCGGGGCAGGGCCACCAGAGATCCACCCTCACCCTCGTTCAGCAGGGTGCCCACTGACCTCACCAAAGTGAGCATCTCTCGGCATCCACCCCATGCTCTGAAACTCGCGCGGTGTTGAGTTTCCTGCGTTAGTGCCTCTCCCGTGTATTGTGTGCTGCTTTTTAGGGAGGCACCAGGCTCCACAAAGAATGAGTGTTCAGTGTTTTTACTGACGTGAAAAACAACGAGGTGGTTTCTGTCTGAATCTACACAGGACGGTTTGAAGAGATGCGTGGTTTGACTTGCATTACTTGTAGAAGGTCAAATTCAAGAGTGCTACCATCACACGTGTCCTAGAGCCTGTCACTTAAACTGTTTTCTTTCTTCTAGGTGACGTCAGGCATCCAAAGTATATCCAACAGACTGATTTGGCTGCAACACTATCAATAGGGCTTGGTCTGCCGATTCCAAGGGGCAGCGTCGGCAGTCTCATATTCCCGGTTGTAGAAGGAAAACCAATGAGGGAACAACTGAGATTTTTACATTTAAATACAGTACAGCTTAGCAAGTTGTTGCAGGAGAATGTTCCATCGTATAGAAAAGGTAAGCCAGTTAGTAGCTGCTAACATCTGTCATGCTGTGTGTGTGTTTCCATTGCGCCTGATGTCTTCCTGACGTTCCCGTGGTGTACACTACAGCAGTCTTTGACTGTGTGTTCCTTTTTATTAGAACCCTGACTGTCACCATTAGCAACACCCACAGATGCAACCATGTAAGTCAAAATCTTTCATAAATTTATTTATTCAGCAAGTGCTGAATTTTTTTCACTAAGCTCCTGTTTGGCCAGGGGCTGTTGAAAGCACTGGAGACACAGCAGGAGGAGAGCTCTGCCCTCGTGGAGCTCATCATCCAGAGTGGGAGAGAGAGAAGAGCAACAGCAGATGTCAGATAGTGATGGGCGCCTTAGGAAAAGGCTCACCCGGGGAAGGGTGGGGATGCAGGTGGGCGAGGGCCACTGGGGCAGGTTGGCCTGGGAGGGAGCCTTGTGGCAGACGCAGAGTCTTGTGGTGGGGATGTGCCTGCACAGTCGAGGAGTGACCGGGGGCCCGAATGGCTGGAACTGGCGGAAGGCAGAAGGAGATGAGGTCTGAGGGGTGAGGGCCTTTTGGACATTGAAGGGGTTCTCACTTCCATTCTGGGTAAATGGGGAGCTCCTGCGGGGTGTTGTGCAGAGCTGAAACCTTCCACTTGCATTTTCAGAGGCGCCCGTGTGGAGGGCTCTGTGTTGTGCTGCCGCAGAGCCAGGAGGCTGGTGTGCTACTTCAGTGCAAGGGGAGGGAGCGAGGGCCCAGGCAGTGGGATCCGGGACAAATGGTTGGTTCTGGATCTGTTTTGAAGGTAGTGCAAGCAGGATTGGCTGATGCACTGGATGTGAGGTGAAGCAATCCAGCGACATAAGGAACAACTTGGGGTTTGCAGCTGAACAGTGAAAGGATGCAGTGACCATCACTGAGGTGGGGAAGGCTGTGGGAAGAGCGGGCTTGCAAGGCAGGTGCTTGTGTGTATGCTGGGGGGCCGGGGCGGGATCGGTGTCCACGAAGCCAAGTAAAGAAAGAATTTCAAGAAGGAGAGAGTGAGCAGATGTGTTGAATGGGGTTCAAGGTAAAATAAAATGAGGAATTGAGGGGACTTCCCTGGTGGTCCAGTGGTTAAGACTCCACACCTCCACTGCAAGGGACGCGGGTTCGATCCCTGGTCCGGGAGCTAAGATCCCGCAAGCCATGCGGCGTGGCCAAAAATAAAATGAGGAACTGAGAACTGTCCGCTCATATGGCAGGTGAGGTCTCAGCAACTTTGCTGACAGAGCGGTTCACATGGAGACAGCCTGGCTGGCGTGGGTGCAGGTGAGGACCAGGGACAGGGCAACGGGCTGGCATCTGAGGTGGATGGGGCCCAAGCGGGGTGTGTCCTTAGTTTTAAGCTGCGAGAAACTGGAGGGTGTTTATATCTTGGTAGGACAGCTCCCCAGGACCATACTTTCAATCAGTTTACTCTGACCCATCCAGGGACGTCAAGGCTAATGTTTGACGCTGGGGCTGGGGCTTGTTGGGAAATGCAGAGGAGGTCACCTCCCAGTTTGAGGCAACATTTGATGGGACGTTGGCAGGTTTTCCTACTTGAAGTGGTGGGGTACTGCCCAGTGGAGTGAATGCCTGTGAGTTTGTGGTGACATGTAAACTGACCTTGAGTTGGTTGTGGAGGACACACCCTGCCAGCAGGGAGTGGTTGGGAACCAGGTGTCCTGAATGGCAGGAGGGCATGGGGAGCACCAGCTCTTAGATCGTGAGACAGCCCGGGCAGCAACTCTGTCAAAGGTGAGGCCCAACCACCGTGCACGTTTCAGTGCAGACCAGAGGCAAATAACTTATGAGTTTGGTAGCTTTTGCAAATTTGTTGTTGGTAGCGTGTGTCCTTTCTGCTATACCAACAACTAATAAAAACGAAACCCAAAAAACGGTGGGGTCGTTTGCTTATTTAAGGGATAGCAGGGTAGGGAGGATTGAGCACTGCAGTGGCTGTGGCCGTAATGAGCCTGTGAAATGAACAGAGGCCAGTCCCCGGAACGAGAAAGCACCCCCAGGGCCTCACACCCCCATCCAGGATGCCCGTCGTCTGCACCATCAGTGACAGTGTTTCCTGAAGCAAAGCTGGGTACATGTCTGACAGGGAAATAGATGTCAAGGCCTGCCATGATATCCACCCCAGTCTGATGCAACTCGCTCGTCTGACCATTTTTTGGTCGTAGTGGGGGCTGTTATCACCTTTGGACCTTTGCGTGTGCTATTCCTGCTCATTGGATGCTGTTCTACCTGTTCTACTGGTTAGTTCCTGGGCATCCTTTACATTTTAGCTTCACTGTCAGACCTCCCTTGTCCCCCACGCTCAACCCCATTCTTAAGTCAGTTCCCTTTCCGTTACCAGGGGTCTCTCACTATTCTGTCTACTTTCCCTCCATAGTATTTTTCACTATTTGTAGTTTCACGCATGCGTGACAACCCTGCTGGATCACAGACCCGCATTGGCAGGACCTATCCTGATGCATCTAGCATGTAGTCAGTGTTCAGCCCATTTTTGTTTGGACGCATGCACAGGTGCCCCCCATGTCTCTGGGACTCTAGGCGGTGGGGTGCAGACACAGGTGCCCCCATGTCTTTGACTTTGGGGTGGTGGAATGTAGCAAGTACGAGTACCAGCTTGGATCCAGACTTAGACCCCAGCTCTCACCTGCCCGCCCATGAGCTGGTGTCTGAGTTGCCTCCTCTCTGAAATGGGCATTTAACCTTTCAGGTCCCATAGGTCATGGGGAGAGGACCTGAGTGAGGGGCTTAGGGTCGTGCCTGCCACCAGCACTTGGTACAGGTCAGCTGGCTCCAGCAGCAATGGTGGGGCTGCAGGCATCGGGGCCCACGCTCAGGGGTTGTGCAGTGAGGATGCCACGCTATGATCAGGGAAGGCAGGGTGGGTGCACTGCTGGTGGGCTGGGCCAAAGCCCCTGAAAGGCATGGCCCAGACTACCTTGGAACAGCTCTGCTTGAAGTTGAAAGAGCATGTTAAGTACCAGGGAGTCTCGGAAAAGAAGTTCTTGCTCTGCCGACCGGTCGAGTTACAGGTGAGTCTGGTCCAGCCCTGACAGGAAGGAAGGCAAGCTCCCTGGCCTTGGGCAGCACGCCACTGTCGTCCCTAGTGGGGAGCGAGCTGCAGCCGGGGCTGGGCTCCATCCACGAGCCATCGCGCAGCCCTGGCGTATGTCGGCCGTGGATCGTTCAGCCGGTGTGGTGCATGGCAGACGTAGCGTTGTGGTGGGAGGGCTGGGAGACTGCCATCCCTTCCCAGAGAGGACGGGTGAAGGAGGGAGGCAGGTGAAAGAGGGGCGCTGACGGTGAAAGGCCGGAGGGGCCAGCCTGCCTTGGGGAAGGGGCCGCGGCGGAGCAGGCGTCAGGTCACTGCCTGCCCCGCCCTCACACAGAGCGTGAGCGTCGGAAGGATTTTGTAGAACTGAGGGCCTTCTCGTGCAGTGCGTTTCTGGGATGTTTTAATGTTGCACCTTGAGGAAGAAGAGTGGAGAGAGGGAAGGGGGAGGAGGAGGCAAGCGGGAGGCAGAGAAGGAGGGGCCGAGCGGCGGGCCGACGCTGCTGTCCGTGGTGTGCACCGAGGGCTGGCGGGCAGGAAGGGCGGCAGAGGACGGGCTGGCATCATCCGCTCTTGGGGTTTTACTGAGGGTGTTGGCGGCCACCCCCACCCCCGGAGTTCATCTTGGTTAGGTGTCAGGCTCTACCATGTGCCATGAATAACTGAGGACTCTGAGATTGCACATGTGCGTGCGTGTCGGTGATATGTGTGTGTTGCCTTTTCTTCTTGTCAGAGCCTGGATTTGAGCAGTTTAAAGTGTCAGAAAGGTTGCACGGGAACTGGATCAGACTCTACTTGGAGGAAAATAACTCAGAAGTCCTTTTCAACCTGGGAAGCAAGGTTCGCAGGCAGTACTTGGATGCGCTGAGGACCCTGAGCCTGTCCCTGAGCAGACAAGCAGCCCAGTATGACGTCTACTCCATGGCGGCGGGGACCGTCCTGGTCCTGGAGGTACGGGTGCCTGTGCAGTGTTGCAGCTCAGCTGTTAAACTGAGCAGATAGCTCAGCCAGGATTTGGGGGTTTAAAGGATGTAGAGTATCAGTGTTTCTACAAAAGAGAAGGCAGAGTCCCCTGTCTGTCAAAGTCGCGGGCACCACCGCTGTTTCCTGTTCCAGGTGGTCGCCCTGCTCCTGCTCTGCGTCCCGCAAGCGCTGAGTGGCAAGGCTGAGCTGGACGTCCCTCTGCTGTCGCCCGTGTCCTCTCTGCTCTTCTACCTGCTGCTCCTGGCTCTCGCCGCGCTCCACGTCGTCGTGTGCACCTCTTCTGACAGCTCGTGCTATCTGTGCAGCCTCCCGTGGCTCGCGGCAGGCGGGGTGATGGTGCTGATCTCCACACTGCTCTGCGCAGTCGTATCTGCTCTCACCGGGATGTTTGCCGCTGGAAGCCGTCTGAGTAAGGTAAGGCTGGCTTTCCAGATAGGCTGTTCTTGTCACTCCAGCTGATGAGACATGGGTTAAACCCCTGGTGTGTACCAGGCGTGGTGCTGATGGGAGCTGAGGAAAGCGCCCACCCTTCATAGGAGCCGACAGGACGTGCTCACAGTGGCTGGTCTCCCGGGTCCCTGAGCATCCCGACTTGACACGCTCAGACCTGTGCTATCAGGTCTCGTGCCTTCCTTCTCAGTTGGAAAGACAGGGTCCCTGGGACCGTAACCAGGGGACTGTCCAGAGCGGCTGGCACAGAAGGACAGGCAGCTGGCTGACGGGGAGTCAGGAGGAGACTCAGACCCCGTCCTCATCCTGCCTCATGAAATGCAGTTTCCTGTTCTAGACTGATGTTTCCCTTTAGAATTCTTGCAGCCTTTGGCCTCTGACACCTTCATTCATCAGCCGCTTGTGGTGGCAGGGTGGCGAGAGAGAGGTGGGCAGTCCCAGTTGGTCCACAGTGCCCAGAGCCCGAGGGACCCAGTGCAGTGACTCCAGGCCCCCAGTGCAGCTCCTCGTCCCAGGGCCACAGACGCCCCCCCCACCACCACCTGTGTGTTGTCGTTTACCACACACATGTCTCCCCGCTGGAGCATGGGCTTCCCCAGAGCAGTCTCATTCTCCAGGGCCTGACCAGTCTCACAGTATCAAGCTCTATCATGTGCTAGCTGCACACAGTTAATAGAACAAATATCGAGTAGTATTGAATGATGGCCATTGAGTCCTCATTTTACTTTAAATGCTTTAAATTAGTGTATTTAAGGGCTAGTACTGTGATGCCAACCATTGTAATGGAAACTCTCTGGATTTCTGGAAAGTTCTTGGAGAACTTAGATGTCTGGTTTGGTGGAATATACCCTTGGGGCTCTTTGGTTTCGAGTAGCAGGCAGGGGCTCAGAGGCGAGGACAGGGTGCAAGGAGGGCCAGGCCTGGGGCTGGTGGGCGAGCGCTCCAGGCTCTGGCACCGCCGAGACGGTTTGGGTCCAGACGTCTCCAGTCTCCTTGTCTCTCAGCTTAGAACCTGCAGTCCCGGGGAGGACCGCCCTGCTGCTTCCACGTCCTCCTGGCGGTGCTCGGGGGGACGGGGAGGGGTGGGTGCCGGGCGTGAGGAGCAGCGGGTGTCTGTCGCAGCAGGCTGTGTTCCGTGAGCAAAAGCTGGAAGCTCCTGCAGCAAGAAGACGTACTGTGCAGATTTTTCCCTTACAAAATACATTTTCCTTTTTACAGAATCCACTTCCATCCAACTCAAGGTGGTCGGAGTTAGATCTTCTCATCTTGTCGGGGACCGTGGGCCACGTGTTGAGTCTGGGCGCAAGCAGCTTCATCGAAGAGGAGCACCAGACATGGTACTTCCTCGTCAACACGCTGTGTCTAGCTCTGTGCCACGAAATCTACAGAAACTGCTTTGTGGGAGATGACTGTGCGCCTCAGCGTTGCCCGCACGCGGGAGAGGAGTTTGACGGGGTCGCAGCGGCCCCCCAGGGCAAGAGCACTGGCCCTGACGTGTGGGAGCTCGACAGAGCGTCCAAGCACCCCTCTCCCCTGGAAGCGCTCAGAGGCCCTGAAAGGTGGATGGTGCTGGCGAGCCCATGGGTGATTCTGAGCTGCTGCCGGCTGCTTCGGTCACTGAACCAGACGGGTGTGCAGTGGGCCCACCGGCCTGACCTGGGGCACTGGCTCACCAGGTGAGAGCATAAGCCGTGGCCTCGGGCCAGACCCTCCATAGGCCTGTTTTTCATATTCAGGATAGAAAGGGTATTTGAGATCTGAAGAAATAGAAAACTAACCCATGATTTGACATTGAGAGGTGAATTTATTTGAGGCTAGCTTGGTAGTTTGGTTTTTTATTGCTGAATCACTGTAAGTGTTCATGTTTGAGAACCTGTGAATTTTAAAACGATCACTGCGGCAGGATATAGTTTGTCACTCGCTGCTCTGTCCCCGATGGTGCGAGGCTGGGGTGACAGGCTGGCAGGGCATGTGTCCAGGAGCCCTTGGGAGAGTGGCTTTGCCTTCTGGGCTTCCGCCCTTCTCTGTCCTCCTTCCTCTCTCCCCGCCCCCAGGAAGGGCAGCTGCGTTGGTTGGAGCCTGTAGGTGAGTCTTCAGCCCCCTCTGAGGCCTCTCACGAGTGGCCGGGAAATGTAGTAGAAAGTATAGCAGATACAGAGGATTGAAGTACAGGGAAGAAACTAGGACAGAAAAGACCAGCATTTGGCTATATCATAAGTTTTACTCTCTGTCAGTGAAGGTTTAGAAAACTAAAGTACGGGAACAGTGAAATGAAAAAGTATTTCCGAGAGTGACAAGGGTCACTGTCGGATCGCTGGGAAGAGCTTCTGTAAGAATTGTCAGCAGGAAGCAGGACTCAGGAAGGTCGTAGACACGTTCCTAAAGGAGGAAGTGCCAAAGGAAAGAACAGGAAGTGCTCGCTTCTGCTCGTGATTCGGGAACTTCAGTTAGATAACAATGTGCGGTTTTATACCTGATGAGGGAGGCGTCAAAAACCCAGGCTTGGCGAGCACCGGAGGGTCCTGGGACCACACACTGGCACAGTCCTTTTGGAAGATACCTGGAATTATACATCAGAGGCCGTAAGATTGTTTATTCCTCTGGCCAAATAATCCTCATGATAAATTTCTCCCAAGTGTTAACGATACTAGCAAACGTTCAGCAACCATAGTAATCACAGGTAGCGTTTTTCAGGTTCCTGCTGTGTGTCCACTCGTTTCATTTTCACAGCAACCCTGAAGAGAGGGCGCTGGCCTGTCCACGCTTGGGGTGTGAAGGCAGAGGGGAGCTGAGGCAGCACCAGGCGGAGCCAGAGCACGTGAGGATGAGAGCATGCTAGGGCAGCACAACGACCTCACTTCTTATTTTCCTGGGAAGTTGCAGCACTGCAGGAGGATTTGCTGATTTCCACCCACAGATGCACTAACATGCGTGCAGGGATGCCCCCACCACCCCTGGCCCACTCTCCAGGGTGCAGCTGTGCCCGCTCCTCGGTCTAGACCCTCCTCCAGCACACTGGACCTCCACCCCTTTCCATCAAGGGTGCTCCCCTCCTGCAGCACGATTCTCCCTGTCAGTTTGTAAAGAGGCTGCAGTTTCGGTGGTTCCTCCTCCAGGGCAGAGCCTTCGAGAGACGCCCAAAGTCGCCATCTCTGTGCTCCATTTTCCATTTGTGACAATTAACAATCCAGGATCTGCATGGAACATGCAGCTTACAGAGCAACAACAGAGGCCCCAGTGTGGCCCCCATCACCATCTGCCATCCCCGGGACCCATGCCCTGGCACTGGCCTCCTTTCCTCTGCATCTTTCCAAGTTAGTTTTTCCGTGTGGCATATATATACCTTGGCTTAACAGCTATTGACTATTTGGGCTTTATGAGCATGAGCTGCAGTGAATAGAACAGGAAAGAGCCCTGCCTCCCCAGGGCACAGCTCAGCGAGGTAGCAGGGAGTGGTGGGCAAGGGCCAGGCAGAGAGAGGGCCTGTGACCGCTATGTGCCCAGCCTCTTCACTAAGTCTCCCCACCTCGGAGGGGGCAGACACTCCTGAGTGAGTCTGTCTGCACTGACGAGTGAATGGAAGAGGATGGTGCCAGGATGTGTGCGTCTCCCGTGAGCGGGCGCACACTGGTAAATATGGAGTTTGCACACAACCTCTTCACCTGTGGTTGGGGAAAATGAGGCTGCCCCAGAAAGGGGGCACCAGGGGAGCCAGGGGATAGTGTTAAATATATCACTGCCCTGGCCAGTGCAGAGCTGACGGTAGGTGCCAATTGTGAATGAGCAATGAGAGATTGGGTTAACGGCCCTTTATTTGTTCCACTTTAAGAACCTCTGTTTGAATTTAAAAAACCAAAAATTTTCTTTTTTGCTTTTCAGGAAAATGAGCTCTTTTTAGTACAGTTCTTAGAAAGCCACTTGGTGTAGATCCATAATATCACTAGTTATCCTTGGTAGTAATTTTTGGCATTTTACATTTCATTTCAGCTCTGATCATAAGGCTGAACTCTCTGTTCTGGCCACAGTTTCCCTCATCATGATTTTTGTGTTGGTTCAGAAGAGGTGCTCCCTGGCATCAAAAGTGGCCATGGCGTTTGGCCTGCTGGGCATCTATTGCTACAGGGTGGCCGTTGGAAATCTGCTGTTCCCATGGCAACAAAACAACAAAGACATTTCAAAGTAAGTGTACTGGCAGACACGAGCATTTGTTTTTAGATCTGTTCTAATGTTTTATGTACTAAAAAATGCCATGCAATCTTGAGAACATTGGAGTTTGGTCTTTGTGAATTGTGATTTTGTCAACAGTTACTGACAACGCCTCAGTGAACCAATTCTGTTAGCCTCTTTTTTTCATAGGAGAGAGACAAATAACCTGGAAGTAAAGTCACTAAGATTTATTTTTTTTTAGTAAGGGATTCTTTAAAAATAAAGAATTTAAAGGATTCAGTTTTGCTCCATCAAGAAGTAACTAGTAATGAGGATAATAACGAGTAGATGCTTCCTAGCAGTTGGGGGGCGAAGCATGCCAGAAAACCAAACTTTCCCATAACTTACGTGAGCTCCTGGAGCGGGGGCTCATGGTGATTGAATCGTCAATACCACTTTTTGTGTGTCAAAGTGGCAGCTTTTTTGTTTTTAATGGTGATGTGGGTTGGGGTGGGCAGAGCCTGTTCTGGAGGGCTGTTCGTAAAACGTGTTAAGAACCTTGACTTTGTCCAACCCTCTGACTTGGGTGTCCTCTTACAGAATTTATCTCAAAAATACAACCAGAGGTGAGGCGAGAGACTGGGATACGGGCATGCTCTCTGAAGTATTACTTTACAGTTGCACAGAGTGAAAAACAAGGTAGTTGGCCAACAGTAGTGGATAAGCCTCGGAGTTATGGTTTCAGGTCTTAACGTTTAAGTCTTTAATCCATTTTGAATTTATTTTGTGCATGATGTAAGAGAGTTGTCCAGTTTGATTCTTTTAAACGTAGCTATGTAGTTTTCCCAACACCACTTATTGAAGAGGCTGTCTTTCCCCCATTGTATGTTGTTGCCTCCTTTGTTGTAGATTAATTGCCCATATAAGTGTAGGTTCATCTGGGCTCTCTATTCTGTTCCATTGATCTATGTGTGTGTGTTTGTGCATTACCATACTGTTTTGATTACTGTAGCTGTGTAGTATAGTTTACAGTTAGGGCATGTGATACCTCCATCTTTGTTCTTCTTTCTCAAGATTGTTTTGGCTATTTGGGGTCTTTTGTGTTTCCCTACAAATTTTAGAATTCTTTGTTCTAGTTCTGTGAAAAACACCATTGGTATTTTCATAGGGATTACATTGAATCTGTAGATTGCTTTGAGTCGTATGGTCATTTTAACAATATTAATTATTCCAATCCAAGAATATGGTATATCTTTCCGTCAGTTTGTGTTGTCTTCAGTTTCTTTCATCAGTGTCTTATAGTTTCCCAAATACAGGTCTTTTACCTCCTTAGTTAGATTTATTTCTAGGTATTTTATTCTTTTGATGCAGTTGTCAGTGGGATTGTTTTCTTAATTTCTCTTTATGATACTTTGTTGTTATATAGAAATGCAACGGATTTCTGTTTATTAATTTTGTACCCTGCAACTTTACTGAATTCATTGATGAGCTCTAGTAGTTTTTTGGTATTGTCTTTAGGATTTTCTATGTATAGTATCATGGCATCTGCAAACAGTGACAGTTTTATTTCTTCCTTTCCAATTTGGATGTCTTTTATTTCTTTCTCTTATCTGATTGCTGTGGCTAGGACTTCCAATACTATATTGAATAAAAGTGGCGACAGTGGGCATCCTTGTCTTGTTCTTGATCTAGATCTTTTCACCACTGAGTATGATGTTAGCTGTGGGCTTATCGTATGTGGCCTTTATTATGTTGAGGTATATTCCCTCTATACCCACTTTCTAGAGAGTTTTTTTTTTTGTCATAAATGGATGTTGAATTTTGTGAACTGCTTTTTCTGCATCTATTGAGATGATCATATGGTTTTTATTCTTCAATTTGTTAATGTTGTGTATCACTTTGATTGATTTGTGAATATTGAACCATCTTTGCATCCTTGGGATAAATCCTACTTCATCATGGTGTATGATCCATTTAATGTTTTGTTGAATTCGGTTTGCTAATATTTTGTTGAGGATTTGTTATCTGTGTTCATCAGTGATATTGGCCTATAATTTTTTTGTGTGCAATATCTCTGTCTGGTTTTGGTATCAGGGTGATGCTGGCCTCATAGTATGAGTTTGGAAGCATTCCTTCCTCTGTAGTTTTTTGGAATAGTTTGAGAAGGATAGGTATTAAGTCTTCTCTAGATGTTTGGTATTGCTTTCCTAATCAGAGAAAGAAAAACAAGTGTTATCCTCTCTAAAAGGGTGTCAAGGTGAATTCTGAGGGCTATGGCCTGGTTGTTTGGGTGGCTGAGGGGCACAAGGGCCACACCTGGAAACAAGACCTGTCAACTGGTGTGGGACGTCAAGGTGATGCCAAGGGCCTGGCTGAGGTGACGGCAGAGTGGCAGGCCTTCACCTGAGGCAGGGAGGTCAGGTGGGGAGGGCATGGTGGGGAGACATCTTGAAGACTGTTCACTTCAAAGTCTGAGACTCTGGGCAGATGTCAAGGCTGGATGTCACATGTGAGGGCGTCCAATCCAGGGGTGTTTGTTTAAATCTCAAAGTGCAATACATGAATAAATTCCTCTTTCCTCTCGGATGCACCTGATTTCAGCATCACTCACTTCAAGACTTCGATGACTTCCTTACCTTTCATGGATACAACAGCATGTACCTTGTTGGTGCCCAAACTATAGGCCAGTGCACCCTTTCATTAACCGGCACTGCTTGGTTCACATCCGTCCCGTAGAATGCTTCCATCCTCCACCCCCATCTGTCCTGATTCTAGACCCCTCTTGGTTCTAGATCAGCCCCAATTCTAAAGCTGCCCTAATTCTAGGTCTCCCTGAAAGCTGCTTCTCTCCTTTCAATCCCCGCAGGTGCTGCTGTCCATCGGTATTCTAGAATCCTCTACATTTAACTCTTGACTTTCTTCTCCACTCTGAAGCCCAGACTTGGCTGGAGCAGAAAGCCAATTTTCAGTGGTTCTGTATGTGCAGGCACAGCTGACTGGTTAGGGCAAGAGGTGGATCCATTAAAGGCATCCGGTGGTGCTCTCCCTCCTCTTCACAGTCAGTCTGCCCTGGCGTCCTCCTTGATACAGAACCCAGCCCCTTTCTTCTTTGGAACTGCTCTGATTACTTGGACCTTTGCTCATTTCTCCCTCTTTGACCCTGTGGGTCCGTCATCAGCACTCAGCTTAGCACACACCTTGGCTGTGGTTGCATCTGACCCCAGCTCCTCCACCAGCGTGTGGCCCCGTGGCGGGCCTCATGTCAGTCTCTGGTGTCTCCATGTTGCCAGTAGATAGTGCTCCACTGTTTAACTTAAACTGATCATCCTAAAAAAAAAGCATTTTTAAAAAACGCAGAAACTGGGCTTCCCTGGTGGTGCAGTGGTTGAGAAACCACCTGCCAATGCAGGGGACACAGGTTCGAGCCCTGGTCCGGGAAGATCCCACATGCTGCCGAGCAACTAAGCCGGTACACCACAACTACTGAGCCTGCGCTCTAGAGCCCACAAGCCACAACTACTGAGCCTGCGTGCCACAACTACTAAAGCCTGCGTGCCTAGAGCTGTGCTCTGCAACAAGAGAAGCCACCGCAATGAGAAGCCCACGCACCGCAACGAAGAGTAGCCCCTGATCACTGCAACTAGAGGAAGCCCCGCATGCAGCAACGAAGACCCAACACAGCCAAAAATAAATAATAAATAAGATAAATAAATTTATTTTTAAAAAATGCATAAACCTTTTCCTAAGAAAATCTGATATAGGAAAATTCAGTTTTCAACACAGATACATTCTTTTTTTTTTTTTAATTTATTTACTTTATTTATTTATTTTTGGCTGCATTGGGTCTTCATTGCTGTGTGCAGCTTTCTCTAGTTGAGGCGAGCAGGGAACCGCTCTTTGTTGCAGTGCGCGGGCTTCTCATTGCGGTGGCTTCTCTTGCTGTGGAGCATGGGCTCTAGGCGCGGGCTTCAGGTAGTTGTGGCTCGCGGGCTCTAGAGCACAGGCTCAGTAGTTGCGGCGCACGGGCTTAGTGACTCCGTGGCATGTGGGATCTTCCCGGACCAGGGCTTGAACCCGTGTCCCCTGCATTAGCAGGCAGATTCTTAACCACTGCGCCACCAGGGAAGTCCCCAGATACATTCTTACGGTGAACATTTCATTTAAAATTTTATTTACTTAGCGTCACTTTAAATAATCAGCTTTTCTAGTATTTATTAAATGTTTGATTTATGAAATGGATCTAAAATACGTTTTAGGAATATATAGTGCCGTAAATTGTATCCTTTACAGGTGATGACTACTAAAATACTTAACCCACAGCAGTATTTAATACTTACTGTGCGCCACACGCTTTACGTGCGCTCTCTTGTTTAATTGTCAGGACAGCCTTGTGAGGTGGAGGTACCATTTCTCTTCATTTTACGAATAAGAAGCTGAGCATCAGAAGTCGTAATTAACTTGCCCCAACATCAGAGCTCGTCTGTGGCAGTGCCCAGACTAACCTGGCGCCACCTTCCTCCAGACCCGCAGTCTGGACTGCACCACTGTATGTGTGTGTCTGTATACACATGCAAGCACGTACTTAAACTGCTTGGTCGTGAACATGCTCGGTTGTGTCTTAGCATTTATGAACTTACGGAATTTCCTGACAGAGCTGGACCTTATCCTACTGCAGTGGTTTTTCAAACTAACTATGCAAAGTAGGTGGACAGTTCTTTTGGCTACAAGTAATGGCTCTGGTCCTACACCCAGGTGATCCTTGGGCCACATGAGCAAGATTTCCTGTAAGCCAGTTCCATCAGAGAAGTGAGTGCAGAGAGGACAGGCCTGCCGGCCTCTGGGCAGGGGGTCCTGGGGGCCTGATGTGCAGAGGCAGACGCCCTCGGTTCCACAGAGCTCCCCCGGCGGGTGGGTCCTAAAGCTTGTATTGTCAGCTCAGTAGACACGTGGTTTTCATGGGAAAACGTGTGTTTGAATTTTTCTAGCTGGTGCTAATGAATCTGACTTGTTTTGCTTTCTTTAGGGGCATTACCGAAGCTCGTTTTGTTTATGTCTTTGTCCTTGGCATTCTGTTCACGGGCACCAAAGACTTGCTTAAATCTCAAATCACTGCTGATGACTTCACAGTCAAGACCGTGGGCCTCTGGGAAATATACAGTGGATTAGTTCTCCTGGCGGCGCTGCTCCTCAGGCCTCACAATCTTCCCGTCTTAGCGCTGAGCCTCGTCATCCAGACCGTCATGACTCACTTCGTCTGGAGGCCCCTGAGGCACGACGCAGCTGAGGTCACCGTGATGCATTACTGGTTCGGTCAAGCATTCTTCTATTTTCAGGTAGGTTTTCATCATTATCGTGGGTAGAAGACTATTAACTTTTTATGTCGTTTATCTTTTAGTTTTTCTTTGAGAAAATTTTACCATAAGCTAGGAAGTTATAATGTATGTTTAGTGAAAGAACTGTCAGTATGGCGTGGTGAATTATGCTTAAATGGCACATACAACATAAAGTACATGTAGTTATTGAAGACAGACATCCTTGGTGGCAGCGTGTAGTAGCTGCGCTGGATCTGCTTTCAGCGGGCGGTTAGGGAAGCGCGTCGCGTTCCCGTGGCTTTATCGGATGTGGATGGTGACTGCTGTCACCTGCTCCCCTGGTGGTCAGCACTGGGCGTTACTGGGGCTCCCCACTTGCTTATTAATCTCTTGGGCCCCGTGGTTGTCACGTCTTCTCTCCAGTGTTGAAGGGCCCGTAAAGGCAAGTCCAGCCGCCTCCAGGGTAGACCTCAGTGTGCAGCTGTGTACTTGGGAAGCACCTGGACAGGTGAATAGAGCATCCAGCTCCTGGCCTTGGAGGGACCGAGTTCCACCCCAGCCTTCCCGCATCGCTGCCCTGGGTCAGGTGGCCCCGCCCTTGACCTGGACCGCATGTGTCACCCCTGAGGGTGGAGCGCAATCGCCGGAGTCCCCATCTCGCTCCGCACTCCCCGGCCAAGGAACTTTGCAAACCTACTGAACGTCTAAGTGTGTTTTCCTATCTGTACAGTGAGGATCTGTATTTCCTCCCTTCTCCTCTGTCTAGACCCTGGAGCTTGCCTGGTTCCCTGTGTCCCGACAGCTTGGCCTGGGGCCTCTTCCTCGTCTCCTCCTCCTCCTCTCCTGGTTTCCTGCTGCTTCCAGCCTCACTACAGTTGCATGGCTTTTCCTTTTGTTCCCTGAAGCCCAGAAGTGGGTAGGGGTAAAGTAGTAGAAATCTGTAAGTCCTGGAGGGATGTGACCTGACCCTCACCCTGTCTGTGCCTCCCCAATCCTCCACCCCCACTTTCCTTCCATCTCCCTTTCACTCCAGCTGTAGCCTCGCCCTAAGGACCCCCACTTTCAGTGCCTACCGTTGTCACCAGGACCCCACAGTGACGTCACAGCTGGTGTCCGTGCGGACCCAGGGAGTGGACCGCACCTCCCTGGAGTCTGAGCCCCCCGTCGCAGGACGGCGCCCTCTCTGACAACCGAGCGCCGGACCACAGATTCTGTTCCTTGTGTGACTCATGGTGTTTTACCACCAAGGGCACAGCTGTTCGTACCTGTCAGAAGAAATTCAGAAGGTCACAGGCGTCATGGATGTGGGGAAATGCAGAGCTTGTGTTTCCAGAATTGCAGAGTACCAGCCGGGAGTGGGAAGACGGCGAAGGGACCAGCGTGAACGTGGGCCCCAAGGGAGGAGGGAGGAGAGCGGCCCGAGTGCCTGTTCCGAGCGCGCCTGCGTCAGAGCTGTCTGCCGGCCGGTTGGCGTAGCTCATGTGTGGCCTCGGAAGGACTGTAGGTTTCACTGCACATTTCAAGAGATGTCCAGGTGGCCCGTGTCAGTCTGTTTCCTCTCTTCATCTGGACGTCACTTGCAGGCCTGTTCCTGGTGGTTGCCTCCTGTCCGGAGGTCAGTTAACGATGGTCACTCTGTCTCTGAGCACAAGTGGCTTGGTGGGGAATGGGAACGCTGTCACATCGGAAGATCGCCTCGTCCCTCTCCCTTCTCCAGGCTCCCCAGGGCCCAGCTCAACAGTGGGCTTGTCTGATGAACGCAGGACACCCCTGCCCGGGGGCGCACGGCCCCACAGCTCTGCGTGGGAGCCCTCCCGGCAGCGCCACACAGTCTGCAAGCTGCAGGTGCGTCCTGGCGGCACAGCAGACCCCGCTGGCCTGATCAGGCTGGTGCCCACAGTCTCCCTCTGAGCCCAGACGGAGAGGGCGGCTGCTGGTCAGGCAGCCTGGCTCAGCGCTGAGGCCTCAGTGTCAGCAGGACTGACCACAGGTAGCGCCCGAGCGAGGAGGCAGCCTCTGACGTTCGGTCTGCTCCTCTGGGGCATGTGGCCTCGTCCCACGGGGGTGAGCACGAAGCTCCCGTGACGGCATGTGGTGCTGGCACATCTCGGGCGCTGCCCGTGGGCAGCCAGAGCGCACGAGTCCAGTGGCCACGGGCGTCCCTGCAGCGGGCGCCGTCAAACGTGCTAGCGGTCCCTCGGGAGCAAGACCAGCACAGGTCGGCCGTGCACGGCGGGCCGCGCAGCAAGTCAGACGAACAGCAGTTGTGCGGGCCTGGGAGCAGAGCGCCCCGGGGCCTTCCTCGCCTCCCCTCCCACAGCCCTTCCCCCGGGCATCTCCCTTTTCTCCCTGTCGGGTTTCCTGGCAGGAGAATCACAGGCGCTCTGCTCCTTCCGGGCTTCAGCTCACCAGCTCCTCGTGGTGTGGGGTCAGGAGCGTGGTGCCCAGCTGGCATCCACAGCTCTCCACGGGCCCCTGGGTCTCTCCCTGCCTCGGTTCCCCACCTGCACGGTGTCAGGACTGTTGAGGATCTAGTGAGTTAACGCAAGGAAAGCCCCAGAGCATGCAGGCCGCGCCGTAGGTCGACCCTCTCTGACAGCTGGATCGGCTTCAGCGGGACCTCCAGCGACCTGCCTGGTGTCGGACCCGCTCTTCCATCTTCGTCCCGCCTCCCCTCAGCGTGGCGTTTGGGACCCTTGTTCTTCCCCCCCTCCTCCTCTCAGCAGCTCTAGGGTCTCCTCCTTCTCCAGGGAGGGAGTCGTGCAGTTGGGGGAAAGCCCAGGCGGACGTGGGCGGGGGGGGGGTCGGGGGAAGCTGCACGAAGG
Source organism: Balaenoptera musculus (assembly GCF_009873245.2). NCBI lineage: Eukaryota > Metazoa > Chordata > Mammalia > Artiodactyla > Balaenopteridae > Balaenoptera > Balaenoptera musculus. The sequence continues at coordinate 140,626,857 of NC_045789.1, read as the reverse complement.
AGCTTACTGTCGAGAGAAGGGCACAGCTCTGAGATGCTTGGGGTCTGCACCACGGCCCAGTGACTGCCGGGAGCGGCACACGGCCGAGGGAGAAGGCGTGGGCTTCACCCAGCCGGACTTGTGTCCCAGGCCGTCGGGTCAAGAGCTCCTGGGAGGGGCCTTCGCTGGGCTGGGACAGACATTTGTGCTGTCAGACCCGTAAACATCATGAGTGTCTCAGAAAAGGCCCCCAGCGTCAATAAAGACTGAGAGTGGAGAGGGACTGAACCTTGTGAGACCCTTGCCTTGGATTCAAAACCCCACCCTCCCTGCGAGGGACAAGCTGTCCCGTTACTGGCCAGGATCTTGCATCTGACACGTGAGCCAGACACCGGGCAGCCAGCCCGCCCTCCCTCCGCCACCTAACAGCAGCGTCCCCCCTCGAGCGAGCCGCGTGGCAACACCGCCCTCAGCGCCCCCGTGCCACGTGCAGCCCCTCAGACTGGGTCCCTGAGGAGGGAGGTCGGTGTGTCTGTCTGAAGTAAATAGACCTGGGGAAGTTTGGAATTTTCCATAGTTCATCACCAGACTTACATTTGTATAGTTTCTCGAAGGTAAAAGACATTCTGCTTGCTCCTCCTGCCTGGGCGTGAGGCGGGCAGGTGGAGGGACAGCATCTAGGGTCAGCCCCGGAACCAGGAGTGAACGGGCAGCTGGGGCTCCTGTGTGTCCAGGTCACCGTGACTGGCTCTCACAGTTGCTCGTGGCCATGGTATGAGACCAGCCGGCTCAGCATGTTTCTCCCCGTGTCCAGGGAAACTCCAACAGCATCGCCACTGTGGACATCTCAGCAGGCTTCGTGGGCCTGGACGCCTACGTGGAGATCCCGGCCGTGCTTCTGACGGCGTTTGCGACGTACACGGGGCCTGTGCTGTGGGCCGGCCACCTGGTGAACTTCCTGGCCTCGGAGGCCAGCAGGTGAGTTCCTTCGCCTGTGATCTGACGGCAGCTTAACTCCTATTACGGAGACAGGGCGCCTGAACCCCAGGGGCTCAAAGGTCTCTCTCATCGGTTTTCTTTACCTTGAACACTCCACGGCGCGTGGCAGGGCTGGTCTGTGTGGGGACGGCTCAGACGCCCCTGCTGGCTTTTTCCAGCTCATACCAACGTGTGTCTCCAGAGGGACAAGAAGGAAAGTCTCTTTGCATTTTCTCTACTTGCTGGTGACCTGGTTGGAGCACGGGGCGGGGGGGATGGGGGGCTTCCCTTTGGAACAAGAGAACAGGAGGTGCTGGTTCTCACCTCCAGGGTCCCTGCTGGAGAGAGGAGCCTGGACAGGCCTGAGGGGCTGTCCGTGGGGGTGCGACTCTGTGTTGCCCTGTCCCGCCCCCGTGGAGTCCAACGGTCACCAGCCCCAAAGGCTCCTTTCCCACCAGACTGGCGGGGCAGCCCACTGTTCTGTCCTGCCCGGCACGTCCATCCGTCCACCCTCCCCTGCCTGTTTACTCCACAGTGTTCCCACCCCCTCACATGCAGTGCTTCCTTCCTGGTTTATACACCGCTCCCCGCAGAAAGGGGGCTTCATGAGGGAGGGGCCTCCAGCTTCTATCCACACAGTAACCTCGGTGCCCGGGCCCACCTGGCAGAGTGCAGCCCGAGTGGTGCGTGGCTGCGTGATTCCGTGCTTCCCACACGGGCCCTGGCTCCCCGGTCTGTAAAACGGGCGATGGTGTCGCCGCCACGGGTTGTAGGCCCATGTGAGTTTTCGCGGGGTGTGAGGCTCCCTTAGCGCCTCTGAACTCCTGACACACTCCCCTCCGCACCCCAGGGGGTCAAGCGGGTCAGGGAGGCCCCAGGAGGACACTTCGCAGCTGAGGGGAGGGCGAGCTTCCTGTCGCCACCCCCCCCCTCGGGGCCCCCACTTCTCCGCCCGAGTTAACAGCACAGGCCTCACTGTGGTGACGTCTGACCCCACACTGAAGCTGCCCCCGCTTCCTCGGCCTCCTTCACGGGTTCTCCTCAGTCCCACGTGTCACCCCCAGACCAGCTCCTGAGACACAGGCCTCCGGGACCCTCTACCTCCGCACCAAGCTCACGTCCACGTCGATGGACGGGGTGAAGGCGAGCATCGGATTTTGGAGCAAGAAAGCAAGAGGCGGCTCCCGCTGCGGAGGGTGGGCTTCTGCCCTGAGGCCGCTGGCTCCCGGTGGGCTCCACCTGCTCTCTGCTCTCCAGACTGCCACGGCTGACCCTTGGCTTCCCCAGCTGCAGGCTTGCTGAGGACAAGGGAGGGGCCTGCATGTGGCCTCTGGGGTGTCTGGACAGACTCCCCTCTGATCAGCCGCTGCTGATCTGGTCTCCCGCGAGCCGAGCACCTGCTGGCGGGAGCGGAGGGACGTGGGGTCGCTGTGCGGCGCAGGACGCCCTCCCAGGCTTTCGTGCTGGACGTGAACCCACGTCAGCTGCAAGATCGCCGCTGAGCTGTGGGTTCTTTCATTAGCGGATTCCTAGATGCCCCTGGGGGTGGGTCTGGTGGGGTCGAGAGGCCCAAACTGACCGATGGGTGTCTTCGCATGTCGGGGACCAAGGGGCCAGGAGCCGGTGAGGTGAGCTTGCCGCTGCCCCAGAGGGCTGCCTGCTCTGGAACACGGCTCTCTGCGTGTGCCGCGTCTGCAGACCCCAGGCCTGCTGGGCAGGTGAACCCAGGCGGGTGAGGGCCAGACGGTGAGAGCCTGGGCTTCTGTGAAGAGCAGCTTCCTGGTGCTAAAATCACAACTTGATTTTCCTGGCACTTCTCATCTAGTACACTTGTACTGGGGAGAAAAAAAGACAGATGAAAGCATTTTTTTAAAGTGAGTTGAAAGCGTTTTTATCAGTGGGAGAGTGTTGTATGATGTTTTCCCTAATTAAGGAATGTTTCTCCTTTATTTTAGTAAAGGTTTTTCTTCTTCATTTTCACTCAAGTTTCACTCATTGTTTCTACTTTTTCTAGTAAAATAAGAAAACTATAACCAGATTAAAGTGGTAAAAAAAGAAAATATATTTCTAATGGCTTAAAATTTAGGCCCTGGGTGGCCCGTGCCCCTCTGCTTTGGGGGCTGGCCTCCGGTCTGGAGCGCGGCAGCGGGGACAGCCGAGCGGTCCAAGCTGCAGGGCCTTCGTTCATCCCCTAGATCGCAAATTGTCATTTGTTGAGGTTACGGGAACTGTCACCCCACTGGCTGTCTCTGTGGAAGGAACCCCAGTCAGAGTCTTCCGAGTGTGTGAAATCGAAACACAAGGAAGTGAGTGTCCTGAGCTCCCCTCCCTCACTGTCTGGTCAAGAGGGGAGTGGGGTCAGCAGGCTCCCAGCTGAGCACAGACGCCCTGATGCCCCAGGAGGGGGCAGCAGAGTCCCCGCTGAGGCCCGTCGTCCACCAGGCCTTTCCCTAGGGTGCCCTTTGCTGGGTGTTGGGGGAAAGGCCCTGGGGAGGGAGGAGGTGATGCTTCGGGGCCCAGCTCTCCAGGGATCCCCTGCCGGATGGACTGGATCCCAAGTGGGACCCAAGGTGTGGGCATGAGGACTCGCTCCAGGAGCGCAGAGTCCGGTGGGGCAGCGGCGAAATGAGCCAGTCACAACGCTGGGGTGAGGGGTCAGGACGGCATCCCAGAAGAGGGCCTGCAGGTAGGAGTCGAGGCTGCGTGATGCATCAAGGAGAAGTAAGCAGAGCCTGTTGCCCACTGAGGGTGACGGGCCGCTGGAGAGCCCAGCAGGAAGGATGGGCACTGAAGCCCCAGTGGGGGGCCGGTTAGGGCCAGGCAAGGACGCCTGCCTGCGTAACGGAACCCCTGCTCCAGGAGGGGTGAGCGGCAGCGATGCGCATCGTGGCTGACCGCGGACAGGCCACCTGGAGACTCGGGGCGGGGTGTGAGGAGAGGCGCCAGGACTGGAGTCGGGGAAGCCTGGCCCCCGAGGATCTGTGGGGTTGGCAAGGAGTGAAAGGTGCCTGGGTGGTGGAATTCGTCATCCTGAAATGGTCACAACCCCGGACGGTGCCTTGAAGAACAGGCTAGATTTATGTAATGGTGTGGGGATGGCTTGGAAACAAAGGCAGTGCATGCATGTGCCTTGAGGGGGACTGTTCTTATTTCAGGAGTGAGCCAATGTCCCCAGACCAGACCAGACAGACCAGACACCCCACTGGACACCACACGTATCTCATCCTTGCGTGATTTTCTTTTCATTGTTTATATGTTATAACGTATAATTTTAAAATAAATAACTGTAGAATTTGGGGGTGCATTTTTCAAAACTGTTTTGCAGATTGTGGTGGCCCTAAGTGACTGGAGGTGCCCGTCTGCAGCTGTCCTCTCCTCGGGCGCCACAGTGCCCGCCAGACTAAGTCCCAGGAACAGGAATTACTGTAGTCAAAGTGCAAATATCGATGATTTGTGTGTGTTCATGCCTCACGTGATCCAGCAGTGGCATGTACTAATGCATGTCTCCCTTTTTATTAACAGCGGTTCGGCGCTGAGTCATGCTTGCTTCTGCTACGCACTGATTTGTTCTATTCCAGTTTCTGCGTATATCGTTTTGGTGACATCCCTGCGTTATCATTTATTTATATGGAGTGTGTTTTCTCCAAAACTTCTCTATGAGGGAATGCATCTACTCATCACAGCTGCTGTCTGTGTATTCTTCACAGCCATGGACCAAAGCAGCACAAAGTCTTAGACTAAGCTATTAAGACCCTGGAAAAAGAATATATTTTTAAACTTTACTGTTTACTTCATGGATTTGCATAATGAAAGAAATCTGTTTAAATGCAAGATCATTCTTAAAAAAACAAGGTGTGAATTCTATAAGGTTGATGAATAGTTTCAGTTTCTTTGACTACTGTACTTGAATTTAGGTTAAATAGTAAGTGGTTTAAAAAGGTCATTTAAAAATACTTAGTTTGGATATGAATTGTATTCCCCTGTTGACAATCACTCCAGAAACTTCTGAACTTTTAATTTCCTCTGGATAAGTTACCCAAATATATCAGTTTAAACTGAAGAATAAAAAGTTTCCAGGTTTGTCACAGTGCACGGGAGCCCCAGAGGGCCTGGGGCCTCTGTGGGACGAGGCTCATCTGCTGCCGGGGTCCCCTCGCAGAACTCAGGAACTACCGGGGTCCCCAGCAGCTTGGGTTTATGTGGGTTACGTCTGTCAGCATTTATGGCATTTAAAATTAAAACTAAGACATTCAAAAATAAGTATTCATTTGAAACTAAGGTTATAAACCCGTTGTGTGTTAATATAACATTTTAAGGAAAAATAACTATATTTTCCAAAACAAAAATATTCAGCGAGGAGAGTGGCATTGCTTTACATTTTTGTAAATCTAATGTCTGACTTAATTGAAGGCGGTTGGATTCTGTGTCTGTCTGTTGTGGTCTGTGTGTGTGGTTGCAGCAGTCGCACAGATGTGTCATTGGAAAAGGGAAGAGTACTTTAATATCCTTTTCTGATCATCATGGATGTTCTTTCTTGATACTGCACTAAAACTGGACCTGTGACAGTTTCTTAAAGGTTAGTTGGAGAAAGAAGAAATGAGCGTGTGTAAAACAGGTGAAGACCTACTCAGGTCTCACCTGAGTGAACAGACTGGCACCCATGTCCGCTGCCAGGTTTGACAAGGACTGTGGCCATATTAGGTACTCTTGTTGGGGAAAGCTGGGTGAATTGTACGTGGGACTCTCGGTAATATTTTTATAACTTGTGAGATTTAAACTTTTCAAAATAAAAGTTATTTTAAAAAAGAACAGATCAGTTGCATTGTGGAATCTGAAATCGTATCAATGAACTTTCGTGCTCTGCTTCGTTAAAATCCACTGATCTGTCCTGCTCCCTGAATGGATCTTTTACACGGGTGTGGTTCTGTAACATCTGTATTATCATTTGGGAAAAAGCGATGCTTTAAGCTGTATAGATCTTCCGGATGTTGGCCCAGTCGGTCCATCATTCACCAAAATTCACTTGTCACGTCACCAACAGTCTCATCAGAAAAGTCTTTAAGTATTGGAAGCTCACAGTGGCAAATGTAAGTTTTCCAAAACTTTACTTACATGTGAAAACTCAAATTTTATGGTTGACAGCAAATACTGAGTGTTTTTTTCCTTGAACTGGCAGTCTCACTTGGTTCGTTTTCAAGGAAATGGCTGCCACATACCCAAACCCTGGCAACCAGTTTGTCATTCTTTCAAGTACAAATAATGGCATTCAGTGATGGGGCTTTTCCTGGAGACAACCTCACGGTCCAGGCGCATCCTGTGTATCGAGTACATTCCCAGCTCTTGAGGGATCGGTCCGCTTCTGCCAGCATGTCCTAAGGGACCTGGTGCCCCTCTGCTGAGCTACGGCGGTGAGGAGCACCGTGACCACGGGCATAGCGGTTTGACCCACTGTTGCTCTTAATGTGCTTGGTGCCCATCACAGGCAGCCTGTAGAGTTTATTCGAAAGAATGAACCCCTGATCGTTCTTGCTGAGGTACTAGGAATTAGAGCCTGATTTCAGCTCCTGGACAAATATTTGCTTCCTGGGTGCCAGCACATCCTGGGCTCTGGGGAACCTTAGTGAACAAAACGGGCAAAACCCTGCCCTCATGGAGCTGACATTCTAATGGAAGGCAGATATAACTCAGATCCATTTTTCCCTGCTGAGAATAAGATGATAATAAAGAAGGGAAGTGTGTAAAGAATGGCCAAAATGCTGTTTTTAGAGAGGATGTTCAGAATCAGCTATTCTGAAGAAGCAACTTTGAGCAGAGCCCTGAACAAAGTGTGCATGAGGCACACCTAGGTCAGCACAGCCCCGCAGCAGGAAGGAGCTGAGGGAGATGCGTAAGCAGGGAGGGAATGTAGCGGGCTGGCCAGCTGCTGCTGCAAGAGTGCCACCAAGCCAGGACCAAGGGGGACTGACCAGAGTGCTGGAGGGGCACATGCCCCAGGGGGAGCTGCTGAGGAAAGCAGGCCATGCCCTGTCTGCAAGGCCCTTTGCATATGACCTTCCCACCATCCTGGACGATTATTATCAGAACTAACCACAGATGAAAAACAGGTGCAGAGGCGGAAAATTCTGTTCGGGGCCACAAAGCTAGTGAATGTGTGGGCAGTCTGATCAGACACTCTGAGGCTCTGCTGTGGTGAAGGACATGGGATGAAGAGTTAAGTGCAAGAGAGCTGGTCCAGGGTCAGTGGCCCTCTGGGCTTAGTGCCCAGCGGAGGGCAGAGCAGCCACACAGCGGGAACGCAGAGGAGGAGGAGCAATCTGGGGACGCAGGCAGTGCGTGGGAAAGCTCAGGGTCACCCCAGACCTGATGTGAGAAGAGAAGGCTCCAGACCTTGCCTCCTGGCCCTGTGTTGGAAACGGCAGCATTCCCCCACCCCAGGTGCCCATCACACCCCCCTCAGTGGCATATGCCACCCGTCAATGCACCCTGTCACCTGGCCTCAGTCACAGGCGTCTCTCGCCTGGGTTCTGAATAGAGCAGGCCACAGTCATCTCTGAAAGTAAAAACCAGGCGACAGTGCCCTGGTCAAAACCCTTCTAGGGCTCATCCCATTCATTTAGAATAAAGCCCAAGCTCCTGGTTCTGGCCTGTGCCGCCCTGCCCTCGCCTCAGCAGGTGCCCTGGTCTGCAGCTCGCACCCGCCCCTTCTGCGCACAAGGCAGTGCCCAGTAGTGTGTGGTACTGCTTGTGGAGCTGTGCTTTCCTGCACTGTTTTCTTGACCTTGAACCTTCTTATTTCTCCTTTTGCTGCCCTCTTCCCCCTCCTCCTTACCTTCCTAGGGCCTGCCCCACCCCACCTTTTTAAGGAAAAATAATATTTGTTGTCATTTTTTAATTGTAAATACTTCAAACAATGAAGAAAAACACACCTATGATTGTGGATTTATGTGTTTCTTAGATCTGTTAGATTTTCTTCATATATTTTAAAACTGTTGTTAGACACATATATACTGTCTGTTATATTTTCCTTATATATCTACTTTGTATCATCATGAAATATCCCTATTTATCTCCAGTAATACTCCTTGTCTTAAACTCTATTTTGTCTGATATTAATACTGCCACTCCAACTTTCTTATGATTACTGTTTGCATATATCTTTTTCCATCCTTTTAATTTCAGCCTACTGTGACTCTGTTTAAAGTGGCTCTTGTAAGCTCAAAATTTGCATCCTGCTTTTTTATCCAGTCTGACAATCTCTGCCTTGTAATTGAAATTTTTAGTCCATTTACATTTAATGTAATTATTGATAGAATTGGATTTAGAGCTGCCATTTTTCTCGTTTCATTTTTGGTCATTGTTGTCATTCTTCTGTGTCTCCTTTCTTGTCTTCTTTGGGTTAATTTAATGCTTTTTAGTGTTCCATTTTATCTTCACCATTGTCTTTTTTTTTTTTTAATTTATGTTATTTATTTATTTATTTTTGGCTGCGTTGGGTCTTCGTTGCTGCGCGCGGGCTCCCTCCAGTTGTGGTGAGCGGGGGCCACTCCCCGCTGCGGTGTGCGGGCTTCCTCATTGCAGTGGCCTCTCTCATTGCGGAGCACGGGCTCCAGGCACGCGGGCCTCAGCAGTTCCGGCACGCGGGCTCAGCAGCTGTGGCACACGAGCCCAGTTGCTCCGCGGCATGTGGGATCCTCCCGGACCAGGGATCAAACCCGTGTGCCCTGCATTGGCAGGCGGACTCTCAACCACTGCACCACCGGGGAAGCGCCACCATTGTCTTTATATTAAATTAACAGACTATCTTTTAGAATAGTTTTTGCTGTATGGAAAAATTCAGTGGAAAGTACAGAGAGTTCTCATGTTACAGTCTCCTCTCTGCACACACACAGTTTGCTCTATTATTAACATTGTGCATTAGTGTGGTACACTTGTTACAATTGATGAGCCAATATTGATACATTATTATTAGCTAAAGTGCATAGTTGACATTAGTGTTCACTCTTTGTCTTATATATCTACTGGTTCTGAGAAATGTATAATGACATATATCTAATGGTATATCATCATATAAAATAATTTCACTGCCCTAAAAATCCCTCGTGCTCCACACCCTCCCTGGAGCCCCTGCTCTTTTTATTGTCTCCATGGCTGGAATCATACAGTTTGTAACCTTCCCAGGTTGGCCTTTTTCACTCAGTCACATGCATTTAAGTTTCCTCCATGTCTCTTTGTGGCTTGATAGCTCATTTCCTTTTAGTGCTGAATAATATTCCACTGTTTGGATGGACCACAGTTTATCCATTCACCTACTGAAGGACTTCTTGGGTTCTTCCAAGTTTTGACAACTATGAGTAAAGTTGCTATAAACATCTGTGACTGGCTAGTGTGCTCAGTGGGATTTCAGCCCCACTTGCCACACACCAAGATCTTGGGACACAGTGTAGAGCTGCATGCAGGGACCTGAGCAGAGCAGAGGGAGGTCCCTGGATATTAACTGTGCAGAGACCCCCAGAGCCCATGTCAGGAGGGATGAGAGCTCAAGAAGGAGGTCTGTATGAAAAGAAATCCTGGATTACTTGGAACATTTGAACACATGGAGAGAATGTTTTCACTTCTGTCAAAAGTTGGGGATGGGGCTTCCCTGGTGGTGCAGTGGTTAAGATTCCACCTGCCAATGCAGGGGACACAGGTTCGAGCCCTGGTTTGGGAAGATCCCACATGCCACGGAGCAACTAAGCCTGTGCACCACAACTACTGAGACTGCACTCTAGAGCCCGCGAGCCACAACTACTGAGCCCACGTGCCACAACTACTGAAGCCCGGGCACCTAGAGCCTGTGCTCCGCAACAAGAGAAGCCACTGCAATGAGAAGCCCGCACACCACAACGAAGAGTAGCCCCCATTCACCGCAACCAGAGAAAGCCCGCGTACAGCAACAAAGACCCAACGCAGCCAAAAATAAAAATAAATAAAATAAATAAATTTATTTAAAAAAAAAAATTAAAAGTTGGGGATGACATGGCCACAGGTTCATGGAAAACATCAGTCAGCTGTTAATTTCAACAAAAACAAGAAAGAGAATGTAGTCACAGAACCCCATTTACCTCACCTATGGACAATGTTTATGATCTTAATAAAGGAGAATACTGATTTGACCCCTAAAAATCCCAAAACTCTACTGGGGAGAGAAGGTTGTGTGTCAGGTGGGGGGTATAAAAAAACTAGTCCCAATGTTCAATAGTAAGAAATCAGCGGGGGAAGGGATAAATTGGGAGATTGGGATTGACATATACACACTACTATGTATAAAATAGATAACTAATAAGAACGTACTGTATAGCACAGGGAATTCTACTCAATACTCTGTAATAACCTATATAGGGAAAGAATCTTAAAAAAAGAGTGAATATATTTATATGTATAACTGATTCACTTTGTTGTACACCTGAAACTAACACAACATTGTAAATCAACTATACTCCAATAAAAATTTTTAAAAAAAGAAATCAGTAATAGTCTAAAATGGAAATAACCAGCATAGTAATCATTTTTTCCATACATATGGAGGCATATTATCAAAGAAAATGGTTGCTTACAGGGGTGGAAATATGAATAGACAGATAAAACAATAGTACAATTGACTTTCAAATTAGATGTAGTATTAGCTTGACTTAAAATTGAACACTGGATTAGTATAATTTACCACAGTAACAGATTAATCCAGGAAAAAACTGTGGAAGGAAAATCAAAATGGAGTCAGTATTGCTAAGAGAGCTCTGAAATGGAGCTGGGGGCCACTGCGGGAGCTTATATGGTCCCAACCTGAATGGAATCTGACCTTTTGACCAGTTAATGTCCCAATGAAGGCATCTGCCAGAAACTCAAGATACTAATCTGACCCTCATCCTAAAACAACTCATGACAGCCATCGCTTAAGGACAAATATTTCCTTTCTTGTGTCAGAGCACAGCCTCATGGCTTTTGGTTTATAAGCTTCTGACTCTTTCTATTCCCTAGAACACGCTTTTGGTTTTACCTGAATCTGTGCCTCCTGAATTATAATTCTTAAGACCCCAGATAAACTCTTTTCTTAGTTGCAAGCTTCTGTGGCTTTTTTTCCTCTTTGGTTGACAAAACAAATGATCATGATAATCGATGGAAAAATACATAGATAGAATTCAATGCTTATTTATATTGGAAAAAACACACACACACACAAAAAAAATCCATCCCCCCCCAAAAAAACTCTTAGCAAACTAAAAATAGAAGAAACTTCCTTAATGTTAAAAAGTATCTACCAAAATTCCAGGCAAACCTCATACTTAATGACTTAACTCAGAAAAAAGAAGAGGAGGCCTGGCATTCCACCTCTACTCAACTTTGTGTTGGAGATGTCGGAGAGGGAAAAATTTCCCCTTGTACCCACCTTGAGTTCTTGTGGCTGGACTAGTAACATTGACACAGGGCAGATTAACAGGAGACAAAGACACAAACTTAATTCACGGTCACAGAGGGCTCTTAGAAAGGACTTAAGAAGTGGCCAAAGCAGGCAGCTTTTATACTTTTTAGACAAAGAAACAATAAATTTGAGAGTAAGTGACAGGACAAAGAAATTTAGGTTTGGGTGCTTGACTAGTAAGGAATTTAAGGGACTTCCCTGGTGGCACAGTGGTTAAGACTCCGTGCTCCCAATGCAGGGGGCCAGGGTTCGATCCCTGGTCAGGGAACTAGATCCCACATGCCACAACTAAGAGTTCGTGTGCCACAACTAAGACCCAACACAACTAAATAAATAGATTAAAAAAAAGGAATGTAAGCAAAATTTGGGTTTGAGTAGTAAAGAAGTAAAGGTTTGTTTAGACAGGTTTCTCGCCCTGAATTCCCTGTCTCTGGAGATAAGGGTGTCCTTCTACATCCAGATGCAGGGAGGGCACCTTCACATGAGAGACATTTCCTGCTTTCAGGGCACAGAGAGGAAGGTCAGAGTGTCTCTCTTGTGTTGGCCATTTCCTAAGTAAGTTTAACTCAAACTAACTAATATGCCTTTGAGGTGCATTTTTCTACCTACCTTGGGCCCCAGCAGAGGTCTTAGCAAGAACACTTGGATCACTTGCAGAGGGTTTGGAAACCAAGGACATCATTTATGTCAACTGAAATTTTTAAATGCACAATGTGAGAGCTGTGAGTTTCAGTTTTATTCAGGGACATTACTGATCACAATAGCCTAGGAGACAGCCTCTCAGGTAGCTCTGAGGAACTGCTCCGAAGAGGTAGGGGAGCAGTCAGTATATGTGCATTTGTTGGCTGAGAAATACTCCCATCAGGGAGTTTGAGCCACCCGTCTCCTCGCATGGCCCTGCAATAAACCTCTCTCTGCTCCAAACTCCGACGTTTTGGTTTGTTTGGCCTCAGTGTGCGTCCGGCACATGGACTTGTGTTCCGTAACGTAGGTTAACGACTGCAGTGGTTAATGAGCTGGCCCTTGTACAACCAGATGGACGACAACATTGTTAGTCACAGATGATATTGGAAATGGACAAATAATTAGAACTAAAGTGAAATTTTTGCAATGTTGTTGGTTACAAAATTAGTACACCAGGTCAGTAACAGTCTTTACACCAGCAATAACCAAATAGAAAATGAAGTTTTTAAAAAGGCAACATTAACAATAGCCACAAAAACTAAAATGCATCTCAGGGAAAATCTAACAGAACTCATGCAAGACAGTTACAAAGAAAAGTATTAAGCTTTATTGAAAAACATAAAAGAAGACCCAAATAAGTGGAGAGATAGACCTATTCAAAGATGGAAGGACTCAAAATTACAGGATGGCATTCTACTCAGAGTAATGTGTAAACCCCATGCAATTCTAGCCTGTGCCCTGGCAAGGTAATGCAGGGTACATGACAGTCTTATCTGAAATGCACATGGAAAGTGCCAAGAGCAACATTCTGAAGAAAGACATTGGACATGCAGTTCAATAGAAAAAAATGAATAACATGGAAGAAAATTTGTGTAAATATAGAATATCAATACATGTGAGTGTTGGGGAGGGGGAAATTTTCCTGCCCCTTCTAGGTTCTTCCCGCTGGTCTAACAATTAAATTGACATGAGACAAATTAACAGGAGAAAATTAAACTGTCAATGAAAAGTTAATTAGTCAATCTAAGGAAGAAATGGAAAATTTTATTTGCTCCAAATTTGAGGATTATAACCCATGAAGAGCATCTCAGAAAACTCTGAGAACTGTTCTGCCTGTTAGAAGTCAAGGCATAGTTATATACGTTTTTTGAGACAGAGGGCTATACATCAAAAGATGTATTATTGACAGTTTACATAATCCAGATCTAAGCGTCATCGTGGTGGGTCATGTGACCCCTTAGAAGATCAAGACGGAATGTTATCTTTAAGGAGTTATCTTGTTGACACTGGGAGAATGTTGCTCTTTATGGTTGAGCAGGTGTTCCTGCCAATGGGGAGGTTTGCTTGATGCATAATGCAGATACACAATGTACGGTGAGGGGAGATAGGAGGCCAAAGGGCAGAGAAAAATTTTATGTTTAAGTTTTTCTTGTCTTGCCATAAAATATGAATTTTATTCCACAAAAGTTTACTAACACGTATACATGAGAGAGACCCAGGAAAACTGACCAAAATGGCCAAAGCCCTCACCTTTAATACCATCCTCAGCTAAAGACAAAAGAGAATATTCAGGGCTTCCCTGGTGGCACAGTGGTTGAGAATCCGCCTGCCAATGCAAGGGACACGGGTTCAAGCCCTGGTCTGGGAAGACCCCACATGCCGCGGAGCAACTAGGCCCGTGAGCCACAAATACTGAGCCTGCGCATCTGGAGCCTGTGCTCCGCAACAAGAGAGGCCGCGATAGTGAGAGGCCCGCGCACCGCGATGAAGAGTGGCCCCCACTTGCCGCAACTAGAGAAAGCCCTCGCACAGAAACGAAGACCCAACACAGCCAAAAATAAATAAATAAATAAATAAAATTACAAACAAACAAAAAAAACCTATTCCCTTTAAAAAAAAAAGAGAGAGAATGTTCAGGGTGGGATGAATCAATTACGGGTGGTTACAGGAAAAGCACAGTAAACAAGGGTAAGATTGTGATGCAGATTTAAGTCAGTGCCTTCTCCATTGTTAAGAGTTTCTAGAGATTTTGTCACCCTCCTCTTCCTGGTATAGAGGTGAAGGCGCCCTCACAAATGGAGATTTCCCTTACAAATGTAAATGTTTCTTACAAAAGGGGAGGAAATTCCTGCCTGGTTTTCAGAGTTTTCCCCAAGTCTTGCTGTTTCTTAGAAAATAACCAGCTTAAAATAATATGCTGTGAGACACATTTTGGGGTGGCAAATTTTGTTCCCCTACGTGAGAGATGATGTTACAAACAGCTTAAAAATAATAGATTTAATAAAGGCACTGAAATAAAAAAGAAAACGTGTGAGAAAAATTAGCTATCCCTACAATAAAGATAAAATGATAAAGGAGATACCTGGATAGATGACAGATAGATACACACACACATTTGATGACAAATCAAAATTATAATAGAGTAATCATAGTGAAACTGAAGAGGACCCTGTGGGGCTCCTGGACACAGAAGCCTTTCTGTGTCCCCTGTTTCTTGTTTATAGGGAACAGACTCCAGCCTCCAGGGCCTTCCCTGAGTCCTAAATGGCAAGTCCAAACAGTTGCTAATCAGGGAAGGGAGGGGATGCAGAGACAAGGGAGGAGCGGCCAAGAAACAATAGCGCCACCTTGGGGGAGGGTCCTGGTTCCGCCTCAAGGGATACACAGAACAATATCTTTAGGCTACCCTGGTTGCACAGTGGTTAAGAATCCGCCTGCCAATGCAGGGGACCTGAGTTCAAGCCCTGGTCCGGGAAGATCCCACATGCCGCAGAGCAGCAAGCCTGTGCGCCACAACGACTGAGCCCGCGTGCCACAACTACTAAAGCCCACGCGCCTAGAGCACATGCTCTGCAACACAAGAAGCCACCACAATTAGAAGCCCGTGCACCGCAACAGAGTAGCCCCCGCTTGCTGCAACCTCGGAAAGCCTGTGTGCAGCAACAAAGACCCAACACAGCCAAAAATAAAATAAATAATAATTTTTTTATAAAACCAATGTCTTTGAGCTTCTTACAGAACTAAAACCCCCAACAAATGGAAGATGTCAGCATTCTTCATTCCAGAGAAGACCTCCTGAGGCCAGATTAAAGGAGTGCAGGCCCTGCACACACCCTGATCCTTACCAGCAACCTGCCTTTGAACCACTGCTATAAAACTCCTCACCAAACCCTCCCGGGTGGGGCCACACAGTTTGTGAGGGGCATGAGCTCACTGTGGCACCCTTTGCCTGGCAAAGCAATAAAGCTCTTCTTTTCTACTTCACCCAAAACTCTGTCTCTGAGATTTGATTCGGCACCAGTGCACAGAGGCCAAGTTTTCGGCAACAATAGCTCAGGCGTGATCTTGGGTGGCCTTGGCCTGCAGCGGCTTGAAGCAGGATTTCGATTCCTGGCCAGAGACTGAAGTCAGGCTGTGACAGTGAGAACGCTGAATCCTAGCCACTAGACCAGTGGCCAGTGACAAGGCCCTGGCCCGTATGGCTTTGCAGAAAATGAATTTCCACAAAGAAGCAGAAAGTAGTGAAATAAGTGAAGTGTGTATTAGGAGGAAAAAGAGTACATGTGAGTAGGCACACAGGGGTAGGCTCAGAGAGAGAGTGGGCTTCCTGGTAGTTTGAATCACTTTTATGGGGCATTTCTTCCAGGTTTCCTTTGGCCAATCATCTTGCTTTGTCTCATTTTGAGTCCGTATTTGCTTTATCTCAGGATCCTCCCATGTATGTGCGTGCATCTCTTAGCCAAGATGGACTCTAGTGAAGAGGCCTATGGGTAGGTTGACATCACTCCCTTTTTGACCTCCAAGGAGCCTTTCCATGCACGTATCGTCGGGAAGGCCTCTTTGACCTCGAGAATGAGAACTATGCGGTCTCTTATCTGGGCGGCGCTCAGCTCCCCCTCCTCTGCGTTGGGCAGTATCTGTCCACAGGGGACAAACTCCAGCCGCTCAGCCAAGGGCCCATCTATCTCCTGCCTCAAGGCATACAACAATGGAGTCAGGCAACCACTGAGGACCTGGCCTCAGACACTACCTGCACCACTGAGAACCTGAATTTTCTGAACCATATTAAACTCAAGGACACCACCAGCCGTTCTCAAGACAGTATCTGCTAGCCACTGCCAGCTGTAACCTTATGATCTCAAGGTCTCCCCTTCTAACTATGCAAACATTTCGGACTCCAACCAATCCTAGCTTAACTAGCATCCTTACTTCTTGCCGGCTCCAGTTATAATTCTTGATAAAAAACTCATTTAACTAACTGTAACCTTGCTGATTTTGCCTTCATACGCATCCCCTGTTTCATAGTCCCACAGAACACAATTCAAGTGATCTTGGATCTGTGCCTCCTGGGCTACCGTCCTAACAAACCCCAAATAAACACCTTTTTATTTTAATCAGGTCTCATCTCAGATTCTAAAATGGTGGTTAACACGTACACTTATATCTAATAATAAAGGATAAAGTGAGATCTCTACCTTACATTATAAACAAAGATAACTTCCCAGATGGATTAAAGGCCTTATTGGAAAGGAGGAAATTTCTCTCTCTATCCCACGTGAGTTCTTGTGGCTGGACTAGTAATAAAACTGACTCAAGACAGATTAACAGGAGAAAAAGAAACAAAATTTAATACATGGGCACAGAGGTCTCACAGAAATAGTACCTAAGAAGTGGCCAAAGCAGGCAGCTTTTATACTTTGTAGACAAAGAAACTATAAATTTGTGAGGAATTGAGAGAGGACAAAGAAACTTAGGCTTTAGTGCTCAATTAGTGAAAAACTCTAAGCAGAGTCTGGGCTTGGGGAATAAATTTTAAAAGTAACCAGGTTTGTTTAGACAGGCTTCTCAGTCCTAATTCCCTGTCCCTGGAGATAAGGGTGTCCTTCTGCGTCCAGATACAGGGAGGGCACCTTCACATGGGAGACTTATTTCCTGCTTTCAGGGCACAGAGAGGAGGTCCAGAGTGTCCCTTTTGCACTGGCCATTTCTTAAGTAACTTTAATTCAAAATAATCCAAATGCCATTGAGGCACATTTTGGGGCAGCCTACCCTGGGCCCCAACAGCTTAAATATAAAAGCAAAACTGTAAAACTTTTACAAGAAAAGGAAAAATATCTTTAAAACATCAGGATAGGGACTTCCCTGGTGGTCCAGTGGTTAAGAATCCGCCTTCCAATGCAGGGGACACGGGTTGATCCCTGATCAGGGAGCTGAGATCCCACATGCCGCAGGGCAACTGAGACAGCGCACCGCAACTACGCCCACGCACCGCAACTACTTAGCCCGCGCACTACAACTAGAGAGAAGCCCGAGTCCTGCAACGAAGAGTCTGCGGGGCCGAAAACAAAACAAAACAAAACAAAAAACCACCAGGATAGGGAGAATTTCTTAAGCAAGAAACAGGAAGACAAGCGTCGACTTACAGAAAACTGCACAACATATGTGTTGTGAGCTTAAGTTTTATTCAGGGACCGTACTGAGGACAATGGCCTGGGAGACAGCCACTCGGTAGCTCTGAGAAACTGCTCTGAAGAGGTCAGGCGAGAAGCCTAGCTTATATATAATCTTTGGCCTGGGAATATGTGCAGTCAAGCTTACATCTTGGTAAAAGACTACTGCTGTTCACAAAGAACAGACATCTCAGGTTAAAGGTTTTAGTGCTTTTCTATGTAGGGGAAGATGCAAGAGCCTGGCTTCATTAAAATTCTTCCTGAGATATGCATCTAATGATCTAAGGAGCCTGCTTGTCCAAAGCACAGATCACCCATCCTGTTTTCTTCCTAAATTCCTCTCAGGGTGCACGTTGGTCAGCACTGCAGTGGCTGATGACTTAATCTGCATTTTCTTTATTTATCACAAGCCATATAGGAAAGGATTAATAAATGTGATTTACTTTTTGACAAATGACACCCCAAACGAAAAGGCAACTCAGCTCTGGGATAAGGAGCAGTACCCAGGGTATATGTCTAGAAATCAATCAGTAAAAAGACAAGCAATTTTTTTTTCATGCTAGAGAATAAGAATGTAGGAGTTACAGAGCAGTCAATACCTCACTAGTAACTGTGGAAATGCAGGTGAAAACTGTGAGATACCATTTCACAGCAACTAACAAGAGGAAACGTGAGGGTCTCTGAGGGAGGTTCAGGAGACGGCCCTGAGCTGCAGTGGGGGCAGGCCCTACACACGCCTGCCCAGAGCCCCCATGGTGCAGCTCCTGGGAGAGCAGAAAGGCACAGGCCCCAGGAACACACCTGAGTGTGAAGCTTAGAGAAGCCTTCCCTGGGAATGAGACAGGTGAGGGGTTTTGTGCAGCACGGATTGTAAGGGGAGAAAGGAAATCCCCTAGGAGCGACTCGGTGGGGAAATGGCAAATGAGCTGAGGGTTGGCTGCACGATCCGACGCAGCACAGCAGTTAGAATACGGGAACAAGTTCCAGTGAGACCACAAACAAATCTCAAAGACATGATGTTGAGGTTAACACACTACGTGTCCTGTGATATTATCATTTACAAAATATGCACGTGACGGAAATGTGTTTCTCAGATGTATTTGCTCTTCACCCACAGTTCCTGGCTCCCAGTTCCCAAAACCCTTGGAATTTTCATATCGATGAGAGCAACGGGAGTATCCTTTGTTATAACATTTGGCCTCTTGTCTTCAGTTTCTGAAAGTGTTTCACGGCCATGAAGGTGAAGTGGTTGTCCTGTTATCCCGTAACAAGCCCTGTCTATCACAATTGGGTTTACGTTAATGAGGTGACTTTTGTATCCCAGCCCAGGGTGGGGGCTGGTTGCCAGGAGAACCAGCCAGGTGATTAGGGGGCTGGAATTTTCAGTCCCACCCCCTGATTTCTGGGGAGGGGAGGGGACGGGCTGAGGTTGAGTCAATCACTATTGGCCAATGACTTAGTCAATCATGACTATGTTTAATGAAGCCTCCATAAAAACCAAAAAAAAAGGAGTTCTTTTTGACCCTTTTTGGAGAGTTTCCATGTCAGGGAACCAGGAAGGTTCCTGGTGCCACCGTGCTGGGCCCCCAGCTCCACGAAGACAGAAGCGCCTTTGTTCAGGACCTGGCCCTGTGTGTCTCTTCATCTGGTTGTGGATTCATATCCTTTAATATCCTTTAATAATAAATCGCTAAACTACTGAGTAAACATAAGGTTTTCCTGAGTTCTCTGAGCCATTCTAGCAAATTAATGGAACGACCCAGAGGAGGGACTCATGGGAACCTCTGATTTATAGTCAGTCTGTCAGAGGTACAGCCTGGACTTGTGTTTGGTGTCTGAAGTGGAGGGCAAAATCAGAGTCTATCTCTGGGTTGATAGTGTCAGAATTGAGTGGAATTCTCAGATTCCACAGTGGCATCGAGAACTGCTTGGTGTGAAGAAGCACACAGTCATTGGAATTGGGTCCAGGAACTCTTCTCAGTATGACACCGTTATGTAGAGTTTAAAAACGTGCACCCCAGTGTTCACTGCAGCACTGTCTACAGTAGCCAAGACATGGAAGCAACCTAAACGTCCATCGTCAGAGAAATGGATAAAGAAGATGTGGTACATATATACAATGGAATACTACTCAGCCATAAAACAGAATGAAATAATGCCATTTGCAGCTACACGGTTGGACCTAGAGATTCTCATACTAAGTGAAGTAAGTCAGAAAGAGAAAGAGAAATGCCATATGATATCACTTATATGTGGAATCTAAAATATGACACAGATGAACTTATTTACAAAACAGAAACATACTCACTGACATAGAGAACGGACTTGTGGTTGCCAAGGGGGAGGGATGGAGTGGGAGTTTGGGATTAGCAGATGCAAACTAGTATATACAGGATGGGTAAACAACAATGTCCCACTGTATAGCACAGGGAACTATATTCAATATCCTGTGATAAACCATAATGGAAAAGAATATCAAAAAGAATGTATATATATGTATAACTGAATCACTTTGCTGTACAGCAGAAATTAACACAACATTGTAAATCAACTATAGTTCAATTAAAAAAAAATTTCAAAGCAACACTATATAATGTGCACAGACACACACTTTTGTTGTGGAAGCATGAAAACACCCCGGGCGTGACCCACAACCAACGAGAGGTGAGTGGTGACCCAGAGGACGAGGGGGACACCCTGGCTGTCCATGTACCACTTTACATATTTAAAATTAGAAGAGAAATGGGGACCGAGTACGGGGAATGACATTTTAGACTGTTAAGAGTTTTCTGTTTTATTTTTGATGCCATGTAAACTGAATCTAGACGGTGGATACGCGTGTATTATATTATATGCGGTACGTCACATTTTAACACTTTTACTGATGAAAATAAAGGAAGCGTGTGGGGAGGGGGCTGGCCGCAGTCAGGGTGCTCAGCAGCCACTCGCCACGGCAGCTACTGAGTCTTTGGAACGTGGCCGGTCCAAATTGAGATGTGCCTTAAGTGTCAAATACAACCAGATCTGTGCACTTCGTACGGAAAAACAAGAATGTGAAAGTCTCTTTCCCCTCCAGTCTCCCGAGAGTGAGCACATGCACTTGCATCGGGGCAGGGGGCAGGGAGGGAGCGTGCAGCACCCTCTGGAATCCGGCATCTGGCCCAGCGGGTAGCTGCTGAATGAACACTGAGATGAATTAGCGGAGGCTGCGTTGAGGGGCTTGGTGACGGGCGTAGGGACGGAGCCCCTCAACCAAGAAGAGGGAGATGCTGAGTTTTGGCGAAAGGCTTAGTTTAGGGTCCTGAGGGACCCTGAAGGGGGCAGTGAGCAGGCCGTTGGCTGAAGGCACAGAGGTATGGAGGGAGCTGGAGATGGTTACACTGCCCACCCCACACCTGGGCTCACAAAACTCCCACAAATGCCACTTGGGAACAGAACCTTGGTCCTGCTTGTGGCTGCAACAGGCAGGGGGCCCAGGCACCAGGCAACGCTGGGTTCAGACTGCTGCTCTCACACCAGCTCCATCCCGGGCACACAGCACGTTCCCTAAGCTTCGGTTTGCCCACCGGTAAAGTGCCATTTCCAGGATTAGGGGAGGCAGTGTCTGCAAAGTGCTTGCCACGTGGGGCCTGGCCCATGGTGAGCCCTCAAGACGAGTTAGCCCTTGATCAGGTGAGGCCTGTGCTGACAGGGATGGCGGCGGGTGTGGGACCCCGGGGGCGGGCATGCAGGTCCGTCAAGGCTAGCTGCACGGGCAGGTGAGGGCATGGTCTCCGGCAGCCCCGGAGCTTTTCCCAGCCTCCAGGAAGGGATGGGGGTGGCAAGACGTGAGGGAGGCGGGAGGGTGGCAGAGCTCACAGCTGTGGGCGGCTCCACTGGGCAGGGGCAGGGGGCACTGCCTCAAGGGCCGGCGGCGCAGGTGGTCCTGCAGGTGCACCTGAGGGGCGCTCCCAGCAAAGGCGACGTCCCAGCGGGGCCACGACACGGGGCGGGGACAAGGGTCCAGGAATGGGCAGAGGCGCTGAGGGGACTGTGCGAACCAAGGCTGGGAGGTGAAAGAGCAGGTGGGCAGAAAGCCCTTAAGATGAGCAAGACCGAGGCCGCAGCAGGGTCCGCGCTGCCCCAGGCGGAGAGGCCTGGAGACGGGAAAAGCCCCCTTTCGGAGCAGCCTGGGGCCGGGAGCACACAGTCCGTGGCCTTTCACCTGAACCCGAGCGGAGTCTCCCAGCAGGAGGAGAGCCTCTGACACCAGGGCCACCCACCCCCCAACCTGCCAAGAAGAGGAGGGTGATACGTTCCAGGCTGGATTCACAAAATATCGCAGTCTCCGGGGCTCTTATCTGAAAATGTTTGCAAATACACCAAATGGAACTTATTTTCAGAAAGTTTTTCGCCTCAGGGGATTAATTTTACTCTTTCAGCTTCTTTTAGAATGTTCATCTGACAGCTGACGAGGGCTCCACCAGCTTCATGCCTGTGCCCCAGTTCAGGGACGGGGTGCCTGTCCCCAGGGGTCCTCAGAGCTGGCCCCAGGCAGGAAGGAAGGAGCAAACCATTCAGCCTCGACTGAGTTCTGTACTGGGTTTAATATAGTTCAGCACTGTCCCCCCCAAATTCTTGTTCACCCAGAACATGGCCTTATCTGGAAATAGGATCTTTGCAGATCACTCTGGACTAGAGAGGGACCTAAAGCCAATCGTGTCCTTTTAAGAGGCAGAGAAGGACGCACAGAGGCGGAGGCCACCAAAGGCGGGCAGAGATAGCGGTGAGTCCACAGGCCTGGGCACGCCTAGGACTGCCACCCCCAGGAGCCTGGAGGGAGGCACGGAACGGATCCTTCCTCAGAGCTTCCAGAAGGAGCCAACCCTGCCGACCCCCTGACCTCAGACTTCTGGCCTCCAGACTGTGAGAGAATAAATACTTGCTGTTTTAATCCACGTAGTTTGTGATGCCTTGTGACAGCAGCCCCAGGAAACTAAGATAAGCTCCTAAAACGTCCAGGCGCCCGAGGCAGCACAGAGCCCTCGAAGGTCCAGGCCCGCGTCCTCGCGCCCCTTCCTCTCCCCCCGGACTCAGCGCCGCCGCTCCGTTCGCTTCCCCAAGGAAGCACACCGGCCTCGGTCGCCACGCCTACTTCGGCCCCACCAGACAGGGGCCCCCCGTGGCCCCCGGAGAAGGGTGAAGGGTCAGGCTGGGCCAGGTCCATGAGGGTTTACTTTTCTTCAGAAAAGGCAGTTCTTGAAAGTTTCTGGGTAGGACAGCACGATCTGACACAAGTTTTAGGAGAAAGTTGTATCAGGAGTGGAGCTGAAGAAAGGGCTCAGGCTGGCGGTGTAGGAATAGTGGACGGGCATGGCAGGTGTGCGGCCAAAGCCAGCCTGGGGTCAGGGAGGAAGGCAGCCCTTCGGGTGCCAGAGCCGTCCCCATCCCCCACCCCCACCCCCCGGTCTGCTGGGAGCTCCTGCCTTCGGTAGAGCCCACGTGGTCGTGACCACACAGTTTGCTCGATCAGGACAAGCGCCGCAGAGACAGGGAGGAAATGATCATTCTGTGGAATGTGCTGTGCTTTGACACAGATCTCACTGGTCCTAAAGTAACAGGACTTCTATTGACATTCTGTTGAGGATCAATAGTAGATAAAAAGGTAAAGTAGAGATCGTGGCTTCTCTACATGAAACAAACATGGAGATTTTAAGAAAACCATTATAAACAGCGACAGGAACCACCAGGCTTTCTCCCACCTCCCCAGTAAGTCCTTAGAGTTCAAACTGGGGACATAATGATGTATGGGCACTGTTTTCCAAAGTTACATTTTCTTTTTCCATTTTGGTGGGGGTTTTTCCTGAAAAATGCTAGGCTGAAAAGTAGCAAATTAAGCAAAGAGATTGGATCATCTAGAAAATAAACCAATGGACATTAGGCTGCTGCCTCTGTCTCCTACAAAAGTAGGTACACAGGTATATAAAGAGTTTATTCTTATTTATATGCCAGAATTCATTTTTCTTCGAGTCTCTCATTTATTAATTTTCATTCATATCTTGGTGAGAAAACAGTGCTTTGGGGCAATAACAACACTGAGGGCTTGCGTGCAGCCCTCCCCCGGCCCGGAGGTCACCCAGAGGTCAGTGCCCACCAAGCCCAGCAGTGTCTCCCCAACACTGCCGCCTGGGAGCCTGGGAACTCAGCCTGCGCCCAGCCCCCTTGACCCCGGCGCAGCCCTGCTGTGGCTGGCTGTGCTGTGCTGGCTTCTGGGTGAGGAGCCGTCCCACCAGCTCGCCACACCTGGATGTGACAGAGTGTGCAGGTCTATGTGGTGCCACTCAGCACCCACAGGTGCCCTCCAAGTTGCGCTCCTATGATGCCTTGTCAAGGGAAGCACCAGCCCACGGCCAGGCCACTCCACCCGACACTTTGCACCTGGCGTTCTGGGTGCCCCAGGCAGGGCCACTGGCCTGGCCCTCAGACATCGCCGGGGAGGCTGTGTGTGTGTGTGTGTGTGTGTGTGTGTGTGTGTGTGTGTGTGTTCATACACTGGTGCATGTGTTTGCAAACAAGTGTATGTGTGGGAGTATGAACACATGCATGCATGTGTACGTGTGCACACGTGTGCATTTGTGTTTGTGGGCTTTCCTATGTGTGTGTGCACTCATGTGATGTGTGTGCACGCTCATATGTGCATGCATGCATCGCACATAACTGTGTGCCTGTGTGTGCATTCATAAGTGTGCGTACATACGTATGTGTGTGCCTCTGTACACGTTGGAGGTTCCCACCTGCTCGGCGTCATGACACCAGCCAAGAGTAAAAACATTGCTCACCAGCAGTTTCATCTTCACCACAAACACCATCTGCCTGATTTTTTAAATTAAATTACTGTTTAATTGAATATCAGTCAAAAATTCAGTTTTGTGGTTGTGATTTGTGTTGCCAAGAGCACCTCCTCTGCCTGAGGAAGCATGTAAACCCAGGCACTCTGGGATCACTGGTTCATCAGTCTTAAGAAAACACGGCTTGTTTGGTGACTGTGTCATGTGTGGTGTTAATTAAATTACTCTTTTAAATATAAACAACCTTTATGTTTAAAATAGTAACTTACAAACTCAGCATTAAGTGATGTAAAAACACTAAAATGTGTTTAATTTTGGTATTTCATGATGATAATAAACTCTTGGTCTGGCCTCCACCAGGCCAAGAGTTTATCATTATTCTGAGAAATAGAATAAGACCCATATTTTAAGAAAGCTCCAAGAACTGGCATTATTTTCCAAGGAGCATAAAGAATCAATTCTAAACAACTAACTTAAACTTTCAAAAAGGAGAACAAGCGTGAATGAGAAGGGCTTGCGCGGTGGATAAACTGCCAGGACTCTGGAGCCATCACAGGAAGTTCGTCCCAATTAGAAGGAAGCTGGGCAGCTTCACGATTCTCCACTTGTTTCCCCGAGTACTGGTCTTTGGAACGATTTGAGTGTAGGGATATTTGAGATTTTATTTCCTCTAGTAAACTTTAAAAATTAAAACCCTGGTATCCCACATCATTATATCAGCCTCTATAACGTGGACTTAACCATATTCATGGAGTTAGAAACACATCTTTAAAAATCCCATCTGGCTTCTTGGTCAAACGTACATTTGACGGGGCAGAAGCCGCTGTCCGCACCCCCAGATGCTCTCTGCTGCCCCGCCCCGTTCTGCCCTTCTGCTCTACCCCAAGGAAAGTTTGACACTTGATTTTGCTTGCAAGTTTGAAAGATTCATAAGGCATCTAACTTTTTCAGCTGCACAAACCGTGTAAGACAGAACCTCAGAAAACAGGAAGGATACGGGAGGGCCTGACAGCTGACGTCTGTGCTGCTCACGCATTTGCTCCGTGCCGGGGGTCCCCGCCCAGCTGCCTTCCGCAAGAGCCCACCGCGTGCCCAGCCACTGGGCACACACTGGCCAGGCTGCCTCCTCGTTAGTTCTGGAAGGCAAGCCTTGCAGCTGCCGGTGAGGTCTCTGCCCCAGGAGTGAGGAGCAGCCCTGCTCAGCGGGCAGGAGATGCCTGGCAGTGCCGTATTGATTTGGCTTAGGTAGATGGGGAAAAGTATTTTAAAAGTCACTTGTGCTGCCACTTACCACTTTTTCTACTTACATCGATGGCCAGTGGGCTGGGGGTGTGGGGGCAGGGGGCGCCAGGCCATAAGGACCGGAGTGGGACTAGTTGGGCCGGGCCCTCAGCCTGGCTGAAGCCAGAGGCCCAATATGGACCATTATCTGAAGAGGTCTGTGGATGAGGACCTAGTAGGTTGGCTCTGGATGATTCTTCTTCCTCGGGTGGCATCAGCATAACAAGGAGAAGACACTGCCCGTGGCCTCTCCGATCAGAATCCCCAGGTTTCAAAGTAATTGTCCAAGCATCAGCACGACTGCTTTGCCTCCTCCACTGAACGGTGACAGGTCTGCACTTCTCTGAGTGGAAAGAGGGCCTCCTCTCTGTAGCAGTTTCCGTTGCAGCTGGGCAGTCTGGCCAGGTCCCGGCTGGATGTGGGCCTCGGTCACCTGGGTACATGGGAACTCGAGCTGCAGGCAGTGCCCTGGGAGCTAAGGAGAGGTCTCACCCAGAGCCTGCACCCGGAAACTACATCTCCAACGCTACATCTGGCTACTTATTCACAGTTAGAAGGGGACCCCTATACACTCTAGAGAGATTACACATTACTTCCTTAGCTTTTGTCACCTCAAGTGTCTTGTGCTGTGCTCACCCTAGCAGAGCACAGAGTGTATCCTCAACTCCTTTTGCAGGAGGCACACACCATTTGGGTCAAGGTGGGGCTCTGCTTAGAGCACGTTCAGAATTAGCAGCACACCTGCCTGGCACCACAATTCCAGCACATGGGAGTTGGATCACCTTTTCCCAAGATTCAGAGCCTGCCTGGCTCCCAGTCAGCCCACAAGACTGGGTGGAAACACACTTCACCATCATCTGGAACACATTTCATATTGCATGTGTAAACATGCACACACATGCATATCCTAATGATTTGAAAGTATGACCTTCACATCAATTAAGGCTATTTAAGGGGTATATTTCAAATGAAATGCTATAATATTCAAAATCACCAGATTAATGAATTAATCAACAGGATAATAATCTTTGCCAGAAAAACTATGACTGTGATTTTCCAGAATAGGATTGGATTGTTCTTATGTATTAACCAAAATAAGCTCAGCTTTGCTGTAAAAACCCCATCGCCAGTTTCCAGAAAAAGAAATGTATGGGACCTGATATACACACAGAAATTTAGTCTCAGAAAGAGGTTGGATTTAGTCAACCAACTAGCATAATACAACTGTTCAAACTCAACATTTGTCTGACCAAATTCAATCATTTCCCCCCAAAACGGATTTGTGTCGACATCCTCTAACCCCAATGTGATGAATATCTCCAATAACATGGCAATTAATTTAATAAAGGAACTCACCAATTTTAAATTGCAATAAATTTACCAAACATTTTCACTGTTTATGGAGAGCTTTACAGTAAGAAAGTATCAACAAAAGCAGGCACATCCGTGTACAAAGTGTTGCTGTTGGGTGCTTCTTCACTTCTTCCATTCCTAAAGGACCAGCTGCTCTGTCTTTCTGTCCTCTCAGCGAGCGTTCTTCCCGCCGCGAAATCACCCTCGCTGGGTGAGCTCTCACTCGGGTCTCGGAGGGCGCCCAGGGAACGCGCCCAGGGAACGGACTTGCCAAAGAGAAGTGCGGTGGGGCGAGCCAACCCCAAAACATTTATTGTAAACTTTAAAATGGAGTCCGGATACGAACAGACACAGAAAAGAAGAGAAACCTCCCAGACACAGAAATAATCATACTGGAGGGCCAGTCTCGTGGCGGGTGGCCCCCAGAGGCGCTGGGCCAGACCGCCCCTGAAGATGCGTCGCCACGGAGAGGCCTGGCTCTGCGCCCCGCCAGCCCCCGACCTCCCTCGCTGCGGCGGCGGGTAGGGAGGCGGCCGCAGTACATCCGGATCGGCCCGGGGGCTCAGCAGGCCCGGCTCGGCTCCCAGGGGCGCGCCGCCTCGCAGGGCGGCCGGCAGCAGTAGGGGTAGGAGGCGTTGAGGTCGGGGTCCGAGGGCGCGTACCCCGGCAGCTCCACAGACGGGTGCCCCCCGCAGCACACCTCCACGCCCGCCTCGTCAAACGCGTGGAAGACGCCCACGTTGATGTAGGAGACCGCGTGGCGCGCCGCGAAGCCCGCGCAGTCCCCCGGGGCGGCGAAGTCCGACTCCTCCGGGGACAGGATGGAAGCCTCGCTCGGCCGCTGCTGCAGCCTCCGCCCCCGCCGGCCCCGTCGGCCCCGCCGCGCCCGGGAGCCTGGCGGCTGCGCACGGAACCCCGGGCCGCCGCGGGGCCGCGCCAGGGCCCGGCCTCCCTTCCGCCGGCCGCGCCGGCCGCGCCGGGCCTGCGAGGACTTGTAGTTCTTGACCAGCAGGAGGCTGAGCAGGCCCAGGAGGCACTCGAGCGAGTTGAAGACGGTGGAAAGCACCAGGCCGCGCTGGTAGTCCTTCAGCTGGCGGCACTTGGCGGACGTGGCGCTGTCCAGGGTGCCGCGGGCGCGCGGCGCGCCGGGGGCCGCGGCCGCAGTGCCCGCGGCCGGGCCAGGGGCCGCGGCCGGCGCGCGCGGGGGCAGGCAGTAGTGGGAGTACTTGCGTTCCACTAGGGACACGGTGTCGCCGTCGATCACGGCGCCCGCGAAGGCGCTGAGGACCCCGAGCATGAAGACGAGAACGCCGAGCAGGAGCAGGTTCTGGCTGTTCACCCGCCCCGAGGGCCCGGCTGCGCTCCCCGGCTCGCCCGGCGCAGCCTCCGGAGCCCCCGCTGGGGCCGCGGGGACCCCGAGCCCCGGGCCCGGCCCCGGCCCCGCGAGGGGGGCGTCCCGGGGCCCGCAGCAGAGCAGGGCGGCGCCGAGCAGCGAGAGGCCGGCGGCCAGCAGCAGCCCCGAGTAGAAGGCGCCGGCGGCCGCCCCCAGCCGGAACGGCTCCCCGCGCAGCTCCGAGCCCAGCGAGAAGCACTTGAGGCCGACGGCGGCGGCACTGAGCGCGCAGGCGAGCAGGAGGCAGGAGGAGAGCGCGGCGCAGGCCCCGCGGACGCTCCACTTCATCCTCCGCGCCCGAGCCGGCCCGCACCCCGCGCGCCCGCCGCCGCCCGCCGCCGCCCCCGCCGCCTGCGCCTCCTCCCGGCGCCGCGCGGCCGGACCGCCGGCCTCCTCCTCATCCTCCCGCGTCCTCCCGGGCCCGCGCCGCCGCCGCCGCCGCCGCCGCCGGAGCCCGCATCCTCCGCCTCCCGCCGCCGCCGCCGACGCGGCCCCGCGCAGGGAACCGATGCGACGCGGAGGACCGCAGGACGCGCGCGCCCACTCCCCAGCCCGCGGTGCCCCTCCCAGGACGTTCAGCTCCCCCCCACCCCACCCGCGGCCCGGTGCGCCAGGCCCAGGCGCCGCCCTCCCCCCTTCCCCCCAACCCCCGTAGCCCCTAGGACACCCCTCTGCCGCCTCCCCAAGGAGAGGTGCCCGCTCGCCGCGTCTCTCCGCCTTCCTCCCCCTATCAGCGCCCCTGGCCTCTCTGGGAACGCCACCCCCCACCCCTGCCTCCCTCCCCTGATGCCCCCAGGCCCCACCTCCGGCACCTCCCACCTCTCGAGACCCTGCCTTTGCGCTCCCCTGGTCACAGGGCTGGGGTCTCACTCCATGCCCACCGGCCTGCTAGAAATCAGGAAGCCTGGGAAGTTAGCTTGGGGGCAGGAATAGGGGCGCCCCGGCGCTGAGGGGCTACGGGGGAGAGCCTGACTGCGGGAGGGGGAAGAGGCGAGTCTGGGGGAAAGCGGAAGAAGGAAGAGCCCGGGGGGGGGGGGCGGGGGGGAAGGAGGTTTGAGTGCGGGGGTGGGGGTGGGGGAAGGGACGGGGAGCGAGGAACTCGGGGGAGGGGTGAGATGAGGGCGGGAGTCCGGATGCGGGGTGGGGGGCAGGGTTTGGAGGAGGAGCTCAAGGGCTGCGACCCTCCGGCGCCGCCCGGGTAGTACCGGCTCGAGGGCGCGGGGGAGGGGGTGGAGGTGCTGCGGAACTGGAGGTGAAGCCTCAGGCAGAACCTTGGAGGAGTCTCGTTGCGCTTTAGTCGCAAAAGCCCTTCTCAAGGATCATGCAGGAATTTCCCCCAGATGCGGGTGCGAGTGAGTTAACTCATCAGAAGGCGGTTCACGGCCTGAGAGCACCGCGGGGGAGGGGGGTGCAGCGCGGGGGAGGGTAAATCGGCTCCTTCCGACCGACGCGGACCGAGAAGAACTCTCGATGAGTGAGAGGAAGGCTTGGGGATGGTTGGGGCGTGGAGATGGCCTTCCCCCAGGCCTCTCTGGGCCCCCAGCCTCCTCCCAGAACCAGACCTGGGAGGGGCGTCTCTGGAAAGCCCTCTGAGGTCCCACCGGGCCGAGCGGCTGGGCCCGCGCCCTCGGCTCTTTCCACACCGTCGCTGCCGCTGCTGCAGCGAGGCACGGGGAGCCGATGACTCACCCTGCCGGCTAATTGCAGCGTTAAATAACTTTGCGCTGGATCCAGGGGAGGCGGGAGTGGCAGCAGCTAGAGAACGCGCTGGGGGAGGAGGGGACGGGGGAGGTGCAGGGGTGCTTTGAGAACACACCCGCGTTCCTGACGCCCGCTTGGCAAGTTCAGGCCTGGGAAGACGTCCCCCAGAACTCACAGCGTCATGCCCCTTCCTTCACAGAGTGTCCAGGGTGCCCGGCGAGCAGGGGCACAAGCCCCCAGAGGCCGCTTGCGTCTGGAGAAAGCCTCACCCGCATTCGCCAGGCAGCCCGCGCGCCGGGGTCCCTCGCCCACGTTTCACGGAAGCCATCTGCCCAGTGAATACATGTGAGCGCCCTTCATGCAGCTCTCTGGACATTTGCGTGGGATTGACTTGAACGTCAGTAGCTGCGCGGAGAAGGAGCAGGTTTGGCGGTATATTTAGCGGGGGGTGCAGATTTTAGAACATCGGCTGAACCTCCTGATTCCGTCCTGTTCCGCATGCATGACGACTTGCCAGAAAAGTAGGGGTAGTGAGCCTTCTTTCACATTTATGGTGTATAGGTTTTAAAAGGACAGTGTGTAAATCAGCTTGTATAATAATCGTGGCACCCACGCGCGTAAGCGGAGTTGCCATGAGCTGACTTCCAATGATTATTTCGGTTTCCAGGGAGACGAGGTTTGCAGCCACCTCCGTGAAGGATGGAGCCGCTTCTCCATTCCCAATGCGGTGCCGCAGCAGCCCGATTGATCAGGCTTTGCGGGGAGAAGGGAGCTGACTCGCCTGGTCCTGCGCCCGGCCTCGAAAGAAGGCCTGAGTCGGCCTGGGCGGGCTGGGGGGCGGGGTCGTGCAGCAGCCTCTCAAATCGAACGACCTGAACTCGGCAGGTCTGTGGTTTAGTATTTCTCCGGGATCTGGCCTCCTCTCCTCCGGAGCTCGCCACCGCCCCCTCTCGCTAGACACTTCCCTCCCCTTGACCACCTCTATGTTCCTTAAATGAGCCGTGCCTCTTCCACAAGCAGGGCCTTGGCATGTGCTGTTGCCTTTTTCTGCTTTATGTTCCCCATGCCACATTCTCAGCCTTTTCATTTCTTAGACCTTAGCTTCAGCTCCCTTAGTCGGACCTAACTTTTGTTGGGTGCCCTCTGTCCTGCCGGCAATGTAAAGAGTGCTCCCCAGGGCTTTCTTGTTCAGTCCTTGCAACAAACCCTGAGGCACCTGGCACTGTGATCCTAACAGAGGCTTCCCACCCAAAATCGGGTGACCTGTGGAGACAGAAGTCAAACCCAGACTCTGTGCCCTCCCCCTGCCCCCCACCACCCTGCCCCCCACCTCCCTGCGCCCCACCTCCCTGCGCCCCACCTCCCTCCGCCCCACCTCCCTGCGCCCCACCTCCCTCCGCCCCACCTCCCTGCACCCCACCTCCCTGCCCTCCAGCTCCTAACAAAGAGTCTCCCATAACAAGCAGGATCTCCCAGTGGTCTCAACGTCTGTCTTCCCGACCAGACTGGGAGCTCGGTGCAGGCAGGGTCCGTGTCCGACTTGTCCCCACCTTCTCCCCATCAGGGCTCGGCCCTGCCCTAGCCGAGCAGAATGGACGAGTGACCAGATGGATGCATGGGTTGATGGCAGCCAACCTGGGGTTGCTCTGTCCTGTGACAGCATCTAATGTCAGTCCAGGTTTGCTCCCAAGGAGAACAGGGCCAGGTGACACAGGCCAGGCCAGCAGGCGGGAGAGGTCCCACCTCCCTGTTGCGGAGAGCTTGTGGAGCTCTGCCGGCAGAGAGCGACCAGCGGGTGTCCTGTCATAAAGTGTCTTGAGCTGTGCAAGTTCGGACTTCATCCTGAGGATGGGGAGACCCTAGAAGGGCCAAAGGATGCTGTGCTGTGTTTTAGAAGCACTGCTTCGAGAAGGCTGGGCTGGGGAAATGGCGGCATGTGGGGGGTCTCGTGCAGGTGGACAGTCCTGCCCCCATCACAGTGTTCATCTCGGGTTTCCCCCCCGCCCGGCCTCCCACCGCCTGGCACTCAGCAGATGGTCAGCTATCTTGCCGAGAGTGTGTCTGTCTCCCCTCTGTGTCCGCAGGAGGGAGGGGCAGAAGTCTGGGGTCCCTGCCATACAAAGTTCACAGGGACCCTGTAACCGCCCACTTTCACAGTGAGCACCTGTGCACCTGAGCTGGTTTCTGACACCTACGACCAGGGGTGTAAATTAAAACAACCCATGCACATTTTGAAAGTTAATTCCATTGCTTTTTGACAGAATCCTTTTCCCCAACCCCTGACCATCTCACCTGTGAAGCTCCTCCCCTCCCAGCCACCCGGCAGCGGCCCGCGGGGACCCTGGCACAGCTGCGGTCCAGGGAGTGACTTGGGGGCCCCACAGTGAACTCTGAGGCAGGGAGCTCACTCCGGAAAGAAGCACCGCCCTCGTGAGAAATGCCCCTCTAGGTGGTGAGGGGCAGGTGGGAAGGAGTAAGTTTTGCAATCACAGACCCTACCACATGCCAAGCAAATCCACAGGGACCCTTGAGTCGCCAGCGCGTGGGACGCATCACTGCCACATTTTAAAAACAGGGCACAGAGAGCAGAGGTGACGATGTTTTTAAACCGTCATGTGTTTTTTTCTGATTACAGAGGTAATCATGTGTCAAGTGAAGAATATTTTCCCTATTAACTTTAAATTGCATTTTAATCTTACATATTTATTAGCATCTAAAATCCAATCTCCTACAGTGTTTACTTCAATTAATTTGGCTGATTCTAATTATTTTTTCTAATTTGTTTTTCATTTAACTTTCCAGCATTTTTATCCTTTGTCTTTTTAACTGGTTAGATGCTCAAATGTTTCTGTTATTAATTCTAAGCCCCTTTTTTTCCCGGAACAATCAATATTGATCTTCACGTGTAGGTGCAGTGTGTGCGTCTCTGTGCCAACGCTGCACAAGTGATGGTTCACGTAAAGCGCTCAGTCTCACAAAACCAGAGCCAGTGAATTATTGGCGATACAGCATGCACTTTACTGTTTTATAAGCTTTTGTCTTGTACAATATAATAGAGCCACAGGAACATCCATAAAATATGCATGGAACAGTTTAATGACATATATGAGCATCTGCGTCCTTGCCACCACATCAGGAAACAGAACACTGAAGATGCAAAGATGCAGCTCGCCCTGCCCTCCCCCAAAGGTTCTGCCGACTTCACTGAAACCACTTCTTTGTGTTTATTTGTACTTTGATCACCTAAGCATGCACCCCTAAACATTTCAGTTTGGCTTTGCCTGTTTTTTGAACTTTATACAAATGGAATCATAGAGCATGATTGTTGCACATCTGGTTTCTTTCATCCAACTGAATGCCTGTTGTTGTGTCTGTAGCTTATCCCTTTTAATGCTGGTACTAAGCCACTGTGCGAATGTGCCACAATTTATTTATCCATTTTACTGATGATGAGCATTTGATTGTTTCTAGTTTGGGGATATTATGAATAAAGCTGTTGTGAACTTTCTTATGCTTGTGCACTGATGCACTTGAGCCTGCATTTTGTTGGATCATGAGTAATGTACATGTTCAGATTTTTGTGTGCGTTTTTATTGAGACACAATTTATGTGCAATAACAATCACTGATTTTAAGTGTTCGATTCAATGAGTTTGGACAACTGTACACATTGGTATGAGTCACCACCACAGTCACAATACAGGACTAGTCCAAACCCTCCACCAAAGTTCCCCTTTTCAGTCATGCTCTCCTCCGCCCCAGGCCCTACATAACTGCTCATCTGATTTCTGTTGCTGTAGTTTTAGTAAAAACTTTCATGCTCCTACAATCATAAAGTATGTAGTCTTTCATGTTTGGCTTCTTTCACTTGACAATGCTTTGTTTTTATTGTTGAGTAGAATTCCACCAAGATTTGACTATCCATTCACAAGATGATGGACATAGTTTGTCCATGTGGAGTTACTATGAGTTAACATTCACGTGCAAGTCTTTTGTGAACATATGTTTTAATTTTTCTTGGGTATATACTTAGGAGTGGAATTGCTAGGTTGTGTCTAACGTTTACATTTAACTTTATAAGAAACTGACTCATTGTTTTCCAGAGTGGCTGTACCATTCCGCACTGCCCTCAGCAGAATGAAAGTTCCCAGCACTCCATCCCCTCACCAAACCTCGGTGTTATCAGCAGTCTTCTTAGTAATGCTGACCAGATGATTTTGATTGGAATTATACTGAACCTATTGATTAATTTGAGCATAAGTGATACGTTAGCAACGTTGAATCTTCTGATCCATGAACAAGGTTTATCTCTACATTTATTTAGGTCTTCATTAATTTCTGTCAATATTTTGTAGTTTTCAGTATACAGGCCTTGCACACATTTTGTTAAATTTACCTTTAAGTATTTTGTATATTTAATCCTTCTGTAAATACTACTTTAAATCATACTTTCTTGTCCAATTGTTTGTTACTAGTATATGGAGATACATTTGATTTTTTAAGTTGCCTTTTAATTCTGTAACCTTGCTAAATTGACTTACGCTAGCAGCTAGTTTTGTAGATTCCTCAACATTTTCTGTATAGACAGTCATATCACAGGTAAGTAGAAACAGTTTTAATGCTTCTTTTCCTACCTGCATGCCTTTTATGTTTTGTTTATTTGTTTGTTTGTTTATTGTGCCTGCACCGCAGCAGGGATCTTAGCTCCCTGACCAGGGAAGCACGGAGGCCTAATCACTGGACCACCAGGGAATTCCCCATTGTTCCTGATTTCAGTGGGAAATCATTTGATTTTTCATCCTTAAGTATGACGCTTTTCTGGAGAAAATTTTCATCAGGTTGAAATCTATTTCGAGTTTTCTGAGAGTTTGTTTAATCATGAACAGGTGATGAGTTTTGTCAATTTGTTGTTGTTGTATTTGTTGAGATTATTATATGGCTTTTCTTTTTCAGTCTGTTAGTATGGTGAATTACATTTATGGCATTCCTAATCTAAATCCCACTTGGTCATTCTCAGGCAAGTAGCATCTATTGCCTATTATCAGGAAGAGAGGTACAGATACTTCTGCCCACTACATCTTGCTTTAGGAGTCACCAAGGAAAACACAATACAGTCAAGCACTCGATGGAACAAGCTTTACGCACACAGAGAAGTGACAGAGCAAAATAACAGCTTCACAAGTGAGTGTTGGTCTCCCATGGCCAGCGGGTCCTTCCCAGCAGCTGATATGTGGCCATTAGCCTGCATGCACCCCGCTTGTGCTGCAGCAGGAGGACCCCGTCTCCTCCCTACAAGGAGCAGATGTGGGGCTGGTCAGGTGCCCTATGGCACACACTCTTAAGCAGAACAAAGGAACACATATTGAGCCTAAAACAGGGGAAAATATTCCCACACAAGGTGACAAGCCCAGTACAGGCTTGAGGACTCTTTACCTCTTGGTGAGGAAGTGCACCAGGCCCAAGGCCCATTGTTATGGGCCAAGTGGGGGATTAAAAGACTGTGTGCACAAGACTGCCTTTCTCAGCAGTCATAATGTGTTGTCCTTTTTATACTGGGGCGGATGTGATTTGCTATTATTTTGTTGAGGATTTTTTTTTTAACATCTTTATTGGGGTATAATTGCTTTACCATGGTGTGTGAATTTCTGCTGTATAACGAAGTGATGTTGAGGATTTTTGTGTCTAGGTTAGTGAGGGATACTATGTTTAGTTTTCTGGTAATGTTTCTGTCTTGTTTTAGTGTCAGGGTGATGCTGCCTTCATAACTGGGTTGCGAAGTACTTACTTTCCCTTTTCTGAAGAATCTGTGTAGAATTGGTATTATTTCTTCCCTAAGTGTTTGGTAGAATTCACTTGTGAAAACGTCTGGGGTTAAAGTTTTCTTTCTGGGATGATTTTAACTATACATTCAATTTTTTTAAACAGTTATAGGGCTACTCAGGTTATATGTTTTTCTTGATAAGCGTTAGTAGTTTGTGTCTTTTGAAGAATTTGTCTACTACATTTAAGTTTCCAGATTTGTTGGCATAAAGTTGTCCACAATATTCCCTTTTAAGTGTGATTTTTATTATATGTAAAATATATCTCAATAAAGCTGAAAGAATAAAATGTTTAAAACTTAAAAAAAAATTTTATGTCTGTAGGATCTGTAGTGAAATTCCCTCTTTCATTCCTGATATTGATAATCTGTGTGCTTTTTGCTTGATCAGTTTGGCTAGAGGTTTGTCAGTTTTTGACCGTTTGCAAAAACTAGTTTCCGGTTTCATTATTTTCTTTATTTTTTGTTTTATATTTCATTGATTCTGCTCTTTTATTTTCCCCCTTTTTTTCTGCTTACTTTGGCTTTAGTTTGCTCTTTTTTTTTCTGGTTCTGATTTGAGACCTTTCTTCGTTTCTTACATAATCCTTTAAGGCTATAAATTTCCCTTTAAACATTGCTTAGTGGCTTACATCAACACTGAGTGAATTGAATCCCTTAGTTTGAACTTGAATTCATAAAAGAAAATTCACTTTTTCTTTACATGCCCCCATAACTTTTTAAGGTGGTACCTGATGGAAGATACTAGAAGGTAGTACTCAAACTGAAAGACAGGAGCTGGGAGAACAGATGGATGGTGGATGGAGGGATAGGTAGGGGACTTCACTGATAGTCCAGTGGTTAAGAATCCACCTTCCAGTGCAGGGGGCACGGGTTCGATCCCTGGTTGGGGAACTAAGATCCCACATGCCGCGAGGCAGCTAAGCCTGTGCGCCGCAACTACCGAGCCTGCGAACCACAACTAGAGAGAAGCCCACGCACTGCAACGAAGATCCCAACACAGCCAAATAAATAAATAAATAGGATAAGTGGATAAAATAAAATGCAAGATGGAATAGCACCAGTGGTGACAACGTGTCATGAACTGGAGAACAGGATTAACTCAACTCCGATCTGCGGTTAAAAAGGAAGTTAACTTCTTGTGTTGTGCTGGGGTAGTAATCAGCCTCAGATGAGAGTGGCTTACAACCATCAAAGTATCCCTCACTCATATTTCATGGTTGCAGGAGGCTGTGGTCTGTCTTCTTCATTCTAGGACCCCAAATAGCCCCTTTGGGGATGTGACGCGTTCATAGAAGAGGGATAAAGGGCCCTGGAGGCCCCCACGACTGCTGAGAAGTGCCACTCTTGCTTCCTTCCACATTCCATTAGCCAAAGCCACAGGTCAGTGGCCTGAGGTCAGTTGCAGGGATGTGGGGGTGGAGCTTAATCCTCTTACCAGACTGCCGGCCACTGCTTTTGCAATCCCCGCTGGGCAGTAGTATTTTATCCCAACTCCTTACTTGTCACCTTATGTGCAGCCACGGCTTCTTCTGAGCAGACTGATCCTTTGAACCAGAATATTCTGTCACAGGGCTTTTCAACGTTCCTCTTGGCCCTTGGGTCTGTGATCATCACCTGAGTTTTCTGTCTCAGTCAAGCATACGTCCCGTCTGAGGGGAGGGCCCATCCCTCTCAGCTTGTTTCCTGTGCATTCAGACACTTCCCACGGTGAGTCTCACTCTGAGATTCACGCTCAGGCCGCAGAGCCTACTGGTCTGTTTCTCTGCGGAGCCCGGGCTCACACGATAACAGCCGAATTTCCCCCACCGGTTGAGAAAAGCTGCTCACAGGGCTGAATGGACACCCGCTGGGTAGGGTGGGTTCCGGGCCGTCCCCTCAAGTTCTCGGCGCTTCCCTCCTCTGGGCTTGGCCCTGCCCTCAGACTTGCCTTCCCCAGTGCAGCCACGACTGGGCAACCACTGTGCGTGTCCCAGAGCAAAGAATCATGACTGGCCAGCATGGCCCGGGTGCTTCCCTCTGCACCGGCGGCAGTTGCCAGGAAACATTCGAGGCAGCTCCAAGCTGGCCCCCAGCCAGTCTCTGGCCCCAAGATGAGGCTGGCTTAGACCAGGCCAACTACAGTCCACAGCCAAACCTGGCCCACCACCTGCGTTAGCCTCGTGGGGCTGCCCTAACCGAGTACACCACGTGGGGGCTTGAACAGTTTATTATCTCTCAGTTCTGGAGGCCAGAAGTCCAGGCCTCTCTCCAGCTCCGGTGGGGGCTGGCTGCCCTTGCGCCCCTTGGTTGCAGACACAGCACCGCAGTCTCTGTCTCCGTCCACGAGTGGCCTTCTCCTCTGTGCTTCTTCTTACAGAGACACCACCCACCCTAGTCCAGTAGGGCTCATCTTAAATGGGTTACATCAGCAAAGACTTTATTTCCAAATAGATTCCCATTCACAGATTCCAGGTTAAAAAAACAAAAGGCAGAAGTTAATTCACCAAGGCCTTCTTTACAGTTTTAAACAGAAAAGACTGTGGTACCTGTGGTACCAAGGGGATGCCTGCTCCTACTCCGCTGCCCCCCTGAGCCCTCCATGTGCCCCTCTCAACCCCCCCCCATGGAGGCGGAATGCTACTTGGTTGGCAGTCACAGCCATAGGTCCTTTTTTGGTTGAGCTAAGTGAAGCTATTAAAATTCTGTAAGCTTGAGGGATCCCATCTCTTCTGCCCCTGGATCCATGTAGGTAATGGCCCGGGAGGCCCTTACCTGGGAGGCAGGCAGCATTAGCTAGGCCACCTGGCAGCACCCGAGGCCACGCCTTCTCTGGAGGGCTGGCAGCAACAAAGGTGATAGTCCCCTCCATCCGCTCTCTCAGCTGTTCCAGAACTGGGGCGGAGAACAAGGCAGCATTAAATCCCCCTCAAAACTCAAACAGGAACATCCTAAATGTCCATGAATAGGAGACTAATTAATTAAATAAGTGTGGAACCTCCACAAAATGGAATTCTGTGCAGCCACCAAAAACGGTGATGGGCAGGCCAGAAAGGGCCGGTGCCCTGGGTCCCAGGACAGAATCGCTGGCTGGGACTTGTGTGCAGAGGGGGGGCAACGTCGCCAGCAAAGCTCCTGGCGGGAAGCGGCGCCAGTGGGCATGGCTGCATCTGCCCCTGGACCCGACACAGCCCCTCCGTGGGAGGTGGCAGGGCGAGCCTCTGCACTGCCAGCTCTCCGACGACACGTGGTTTCTTAGGTTACTTCTAACATGTCCCATTCAGCTGGAGAGCTGCCTCCTGTTGGGTGGTGACCCACTGGGAACACTGCGTGAGGCTCCCACTGTGGCCCCTGGGGTTGTCGCAGTGCCCCAGGCCCTCCCTCTGGTCCACCTCACCCCCTCTGACCTCCCGCCTGGGGCTGGGGGGGGGGGGCACAGTCCCCCTTGGCCGCTTCTCCTGCCACTTCTGGCCGAGGGTGGACCGCCACCCCATGGCAGGGCGCCAGGGTTTCTGAATGGCAGAATGGCTGCCCACAGGGCTGGGGTGCCCCTGAGGGTGTGGAAGCTCACTCCCCACGGGGCAGGGCTTGGCCAATGGGAAGCGGGAAACCGGAGGAAAAGAGGAGATCAAGTCCCCTCCGTCCTCCTTCCTCCTTCCTCAGCTGTCCTGGGGCACGTGGCCGGATGGTCACACCTGATGCTCGGCCAACTGTGTCTGTGGCTCCTTGGGAACCAGGGTTCACTCTCCATCCACCCCCACTGCCCCCGGGATCGTAGCTCTCCTGTGAAGTATTTGCCCCCGGCTCTGTTTTCAGGGAATCAGCCACGCACAACAGGACAAGACGCCCCAAATCTTAATGGCTTAAGCAACTTCCTGTCTCATGATCTGTGGGTCACTCATTTGGACAGGGCTCAGCTGGGCAGTTCTGCCAGTCTCACCTGAGGTCACATTGGGGCCGTGGTCAGCTGGCAGCTGGCCTGAGGCGGGATGGTCTAAGATGTCCACACTCATACGTCTGGCAGTGGGGCCGGCCCCTGGCTGTGGGCCGGGGCCCCTCCGTACACCCCACCTCCTGCCTGCCGCGGGGGACCGGCTCACAGGAACTTCAGTCACCCCGAGCCTCCCTGGGGGCACCACAGATCCTGCTGGGATGGGACGTGTTCTGCCTCCTGCCCCTGCCCTCTGTGCTCTGGGCGGCTCGTGGTGCTGGCCCCCCAGCCTCACCCCCGGTAGGTGTGTGGTCCCGTTTGGAGGTCCCCTCACCCCATGCCGGGCTCAAGCACATCAAGGCCCGAGTCCGTGCCACACTGAAGATGATGACAAAACATGAGTGAGGAAGTGCCAGTTTCCCCTGGACACCACCACCCAAACGCCAGGCAACAGCCCTGCTTTCTCTTCTCCGTCTGACGTTGTTTTCTACCCATGTTTTGGCTCCTCCAGATCAACACAGACCCCAGATGGGTGGCCACCTCGCCCCCGTCCCACTGCTCCCAGCTCTGTGCCCCCTCCCCCCAGGCCCCCGCGAGGTTGACCTCTGTTCTCTCCCCAGTCCCAGCCTCCCTGCCCAGCCCTCCGCGGCCTGCTTAGTGGGCCCTCACCATGCACTACGCCCGCGCCACACCCTTCATGTCGCCACTGCTCACAAAAACACATGGCAAGGTGCTTGTCGGCTACAGCCTGCCCCGGAGTCAGGCAGCAGGTGGGGGCGGGGATGCATGGGTCAGAGTCTGAGCGGCTCCCCCTCACCCCACCCCCCCCCCGTTAGCATCCGTCCTTTCACGGCGGGACCGCTACCACCTCCCCGTCATCTCGCCAGCGAAACCACCCTGTAAAAGGTCTTAATGGAGGTGTCCATTTTCTGCACCACAAATTTCATGAGATTTCTGAATGGGAACTCCGATTTTCTCATCCTTTCCACCTCTTGCCATTCCTCTTGACTGGTTAATTTTAATTTCAGGGCATTTGCTCCTTGTGAAATTGCATCCTCTCCACAGTTTGGGACAAGAACCTAGAACTCTCTCCACGTAATAGCTATTGAGACACGCCTTGCTGTAAATGGCTCCCAGGATGGGCTTGCTGATAAAATCCCACATGATGATGATGTAAAATTAGCAGGACCCTGGTGAAGGAGCAATCCCATTTCTCCTCAAACGCCCTCCAGGTTCACCTGTGGAGAAGTTACCTGTCGTATCCGATGGACCCTTGAACACAGGTGTATGTCACGTGTGCACCCCACAGGTGCAGCACCTCACAGGTGCATCTCAAAGGTGTATCTCACAGGCGCACCTTACAGGAGCCCCTCCAGACACACCTTTCTGGACACCTTGCAGGCACCCCTAAGTGGTGCATCCAACGGCATCGAGTCCACCCCTGGGGGCCGCTCAGGGGCCCAGGCACCACCAGTGGGCACCTTGAGAAGTGAGAGGGGAGGAGCACTGCAGGTGAGGCGGCTGGGCACTTACACCCCCGGAGCCACGCGCCCAGGGCTCCTCAGGGCACTAACGCCGGGGCCTCTGCTCCCACACCTGCAAGCACTTGAGGGCTGGGGGCAGCGAGACCCCCCAGTAGCTCACTCACTGCCCCCCGTGTCCCCCAAGAGTGCTCCCCAGGCACTCTGCGCTGAAGCCCCACCGAGCCCCTCCAGCGGCGGTGCCTCTGAGCCCAGGGCCGTGCCCCCAGCCCCGCCAGAAGCGGGTGCGCGCCTCACACAGGTGAGCGCCACGCCCACGCCCCGCCCTCTTCAGCCCCGCGGGGAGGGGAGAGGAGAGGAGCACATGCAGGGAGGGGGGGGCCCCGGGTCGGGTGAGCGGAGGGTCTGGGAAGCATCCCCGCAGCGGCCCGCTCGGCCAGATGGCTGCCTCGTCGGCACTGGCCTCACATGCAGGCGTGACCTGGACTCCAGCTCTAGGGGCTCTGGAAGCCGTCTGGGGCTGAATTCAGAGCGCGGTGACCACAGCCCTGGCCGCAAAGCCAAGCACCAGCGCCCGCCCACAGCACCACCCACAGGCGTGTGGTTGTCCCTCGGCCCCAGTTACACTCACTGTTTTCAGGGAAGTGGGGGACCTCAGAGCAGATCCGTGAAAAGAACCTGCTGGTAACTCAGCAGAGGCAGGAACGTCGCAGCCCGAGGCCAGTGCCCACGCTTGGCCCGCTGGGCCCACTGTGGCCGGTACAGCTGCCGGGAGCCCGCCAGGGCCCACGGGGAAGGCTCCCTGGAACGGACTCGTGCAAGCCAAGGGGCGCAGGGCCCATGCGCAAACGTGCGCGTGCACGTCTCTACCAGCTCAGTGCACACAAACCGTGCCTCCCAGTTCAGAGCGTGGTAACAATATAGACACAGGCAGCATGAGAAAGACAAAGAAACTTCAGGCTCTTTCCCTCCGGGTCCTCGGTGACTCCTGGTTCCAGCTGAGCTGCTCTGCTCCCGTCTCTCGCGGGTGGCCAGCATCCCTCTGGCTGCTGCAGAAGGTGAGCCCAGAACGCCAGGCCCCCCCAACCTTCGTGAGTGGTGTGCACGGCTGGTCACACACGCGTGACAGTGTGATGTGTCACACCGTGGACAGAGCTCCCACCCCCAGCCGTCCAGCAGTCCCCGGGCACACGTGCACACTCACGCACGCACGCACCCTCGTCCTCATGCGCACCCAGCACCCCCACACATGTAAGCACACACACGTATGCACACACATCTGCACGTGGTTTCTTGTGTGACGTGAGAGTCAGACTGACCTGGGATGAGTCCTCCAGTTGTAACCCCCGACATTTCTGATCGCATCCTGGCTCACCGGGAGGCTAATCGCCGTCTGACTCGGGGGAGGACGGCCGTGGCTTCAGCCGGAGGAGCTTGCTGCCATCTGGGCCCGTGGGTCCCCGATGGAGGCACGGACGCTCAGGAATGATCCCGTCTGTAAAATATGGCAGTGCCGTCAGTGCAGCTGCGGGTCCTGTGCAAGGAGAGGGTCCAGCAGCGTGAATAAGGGTCCCAATACGTAGGAATTAGGCCGAGAAGGGAGATGCGTGGTGGGCATTCGCCAAGACCATTTCTAACTAAGGATGCTGGCTCTTAACAGACAAGAGCCGCCTCTTCACCACATAGGAGAAGGGAAAGTCTGTGCAGAACCCCCTATGGTCCCGCTTCCACATCTTCCTCCCTTCTCCCCACTTCCTTCCGTGGGCGTGGGCAGCACCGTCGGGGGGGTCCCTCCACCTCCCCGAGG
The DNA here is from genome assembly GCF_009873245.2 of Balaenoptera musculus. Classification (NCBI taxonomy): domain Eukaryota; kingdom Metazoa; phylum Chordata; class Mammalia; order Artiodactyla; family Balaenopteridae; genus Balaenoptera; species Balaenoptera musculus. The sequence goes on along the minus strand of NC_045789.1, from coordinate 140,583,737 downwards.
CAGAGCTGGTGCCCTGCCACCCCACAACACCTGAGCCCGACTCTGGGGGCCCAAGAGACTTGGAGCTACCTGTCGGCCCATCCCAAGTCCTCGGGCGGCCGCTCGGGCAGAAGGGGTCATGGCACTCCGGGGGTTACCCCTCTCCAGGGGTTGGGTGTGAGGGCCTATCCCAGCGCCCAGAATCCCTGCCTCAGGCAGAAGGCCTGAGCTCTTACACTGCAGCCCCCGGTCTAGGGGCTCTGGTTTTCCCAGGAAGCGGGCAGTCCGGGGCCTGGGGGTGGGGGGAGGGCAGGCATGGGCGAGTCAGCTGGTGCGGTAATCATCGCTAAGAAAGGCTTTGCTGATGACAGTGTTTGCTGCAGGGCCTGGTGCGCTGGGGGCCGGCGCTCCTCCAGTCGGGAAGCCAGGCACCATGAGCCTCAGTGAGGAACAGGTGCAGGCGTTCCTGGACCAGAACCCCGGCTTCGCGGACCAGTACTTCGGGAGGAAGCTGAGCCCTGAGGCTGCGGCCAGCGCCTGCGGGGATGGGTGCCCGGCGGGCTGCACCAGCTTCCAAGAGCTGTGCCAGGTGGAGGAGAGCGCGGCCCTGTTCGAGCTGGTGCAGGACATGCAGGAGAGCGTGAACATGGAGCGGGTGGTCTTCAAGATCCTGCGGCGTCTGTGCGCCATCCTGCATGCCGACCGCTGCAGCCTCTTCATGTACCGCCAGCGCAACGGCATGGCCGAGCTCGCCACACACCTCTTCAGCGTGCAGCCCGGCAGTGTCCTGGAGGACTGCCTGGTGCCTCCTGACTCCGAGATCGTCTTCCCGCTGGACATTGGGGTCGTGGGCCACGTGGCTCAGACCAAGAAGATGGTGAATGTCAAGGATGTGACGGAGGTGGGTCCTGGGTCTCGTGGGAGTTGGCGAAGGGTTCCCACAGGCCCCGAAGGACGGGTCAGCCCACTAGCTGTGAGGGGACCCTCGGCTTTTAGGAAGGCGGCCAGAGAGGCAAGTGGAACAGGTCCAGGCCAGAGCTCGCGGGAAGGAAGGAGGCCCTGAGGTGGCTGCGAGGGCGGCCTGGGCAGGCCCTGCTGCCTCCTTGACCTATGATTCCCTGGATGGGGGTTTGGGGAGGACGGGGTCTGAGCAGGGGCTGGCGCAGAGGCCCAGAATGGAGGGGCCAGTGGACCCCAGAGCCCTAACCATACTGCTCACTGGGGCGAGCAAGTTTGGGTGTTCAGGAGAAGCTGATCCAGGTTCCCCGGTAGTCCAATGATTAGGACTCAGCGGTTTCACTGCCGCCGCCTGGGTTCAGTCCTGGAACTGAGATCTGCAAGCATCACAGCCAAAAAAAAAAAAAAGAAGCAGCAGCTGGTCCAGGAGGGGGCAGGAAGGGTGGATGCAGTGCCTGGAGCGGAGAAGTCTGGGAGGACAGGTTCTGGCTGGATGGGAGGGAGGGAGAGGCCAATGACACTTCTGGGGGTGGGGCGGGGCGCCGGGAGGACAGATGCCCCAGGGGAGAAGGGGGCTGGGACTGGGGGGACCACGCCTGTTGGACATGTGTGAGGGGCAGGGCCCCGAGGGGGCGCAGGGAGAGCCGGCTGCCTTCTCCCGTCCCCTCCGTCCCACCTCGGAGAGGGCCGCTGGTATGGCCTGGGAGCGGGAAGCAGGAGCCTTGGGCTGGCTCACCTCCTCCACTTTTCTGTGAAGGAATCCAGAGGGCGTTACCCAGCGGGACAGACCTCCGCCAAAGCAGCCAATATCCCCTCGTCCCTGGAGACAAACGGACTTGTGGACGGACCCCCAGACCCCTGGCTCCTTGGCTGCAATCCTCTTAAACTTATCTGCTCAAACAAGCCTCAGTCCAGCGACCTGAATATAGTAATCTCTCAGATTAGCTTCATCTTCACTTCCTTTTTAGGAAATGGGTCACCCGTGAATTGGAATATCAGGAGCATAAATTACCAGGAAAAAAAGTTCGGCAGGAATGGGGGGGCTACAACGAGCGCCTCCCCTGCTCCTCCCTCCCTCCTGTTTCTCCCTCCCCCCCCCGCCCCCCCCCCGCCGCCTCTCCCACACTACATCTTGCCCCCTCCCTTCTTTGAGCCTCCAGCTGCGCCCCCACCTGTGCTGCTGGTGTCTCTGAGGGTCTGGTTCAAACTGCCTGTGCCCGCCCAGGGGCGGGACTGTCTCTCCCTGGGGCTCAGCTTCCCTTCCAGCCTTCACCCGGACGGCTCCCTCTGATGCTTCCCCAACTGCCCAGCACAGGTAGATGCCTCCTTCATGGGGCAGGGGCATGGCACTGGCCTTAATCCTCAGGGCTATGCTGGGTCTCGTTTGTCATAGCTGCAGTGGAACAGAGACCAGAGTCAAAATCAGCAAAAAATCGAGTTTCCAATAAGTGTATCATGAAGCCCAGATGTCACTTTATGGAGGGGAAACTGAGGCAGAGCCTGTGTCCCACCGTGGCGGGGGGGTGTGGACAGCGGTGGCCAGAGGGGGTGCCGCAGGGCTGTGATGTCACCCTGCCACCCCTCTGTGGCCCCTGAGACCCCGGGGCTCATGGGGAGGCGGCCGGGCAGGAGGTCCCAGAAGGCTCAGCAGGGGCGCCTGGCTTGGCAGTAGTCTCTGAAACCGCGTCATGGGGTTCCGGCATGTCACCGAGGCATCTAGACCCTGTCGAGGTGGGCGGCTGGCTGTGGGAGGAAATTCCCAGGAGCCGGGATGGCTCAGATCAGGGAGAAGGGGGCAGGACTGAGCAAGCCAGGCCGAGCACAGTTGGGCCAGGAGGCGGGGGGGGGCGGGGGGGGGGGCCCAGGGACGCTGTGGTGACCAATGACTGGGTCTGGGCAGTGGAAGCAGAGAGCTGGGGGCACTTGAAAGAAGTGGGTTGGGCCGGAGGGGCAGGGAAGCACCAAGGCCCGGGTCCTCTCTGTGGGGCGGAGGGTGGATGCCAGTCCTCGGAATGGGGGCGGGGCGGGCAGGCGTTTCTGGCAGTGCGATTCAGGGGCAATGGGCCTGAGGCTGGTCACACTCAGTCAGCTGGGCCTGGACAAAGCTCAGATGAGCTGCCCCCTGAGGAGACAGACCTAAGAGCCCGTCAACCGGCCCCTGACCAGGGAGCGGCCCCGAAGAGCCGCTCTAAGGCCGGGAAAACCCGCCCTGGGGGCCAGAGTCGGGCAAAGGTCTCATGGCGGGGGCAAGAAGCCCGCTGGAGCGGGGCCCAGGAGACGCCCCCCGGGGCCTGGCAGATAGGTCCTGGGTATGGGAGCTGGCCCACAGTGGCTGAGGGCAGCAGGAGACGGCAGCCTGGACTAGGCGGGGCTTGGGGGCAGGTGGACCAGACAGACTCAAGAGGCATCTAGAAGGCCAGTCGGCCAGACGGCGGCAGATGTGGGAGGAGCTAGGTCTGCCCGCAGCCCAGGGGGGCGTGCAGAGCCTGCAAGGACTCTGCAGCGCCCGTGGATCGAGAGCTGGGGGTCACTCGCTCTGAGATGGGGTGATAGAGACTGAGCCAGGCTGGAGCCCCGAGGACAGGCCATTGGCCATGTCCTCATGTGCTACCCAGGCTCCTGATACCGGGGCATGGCCACCTGGGTCTCAGCACTGCCCTGGGCAGCTTAGCCCTGACCCCCAGGGACCAGGGAGACCAAGACTCCAGGTCCACAGAACGACGGCCTCTCCCTTCTCTCCTCTTGCCTCGCAGTGTCCCCACTTCAGCTCCTTTGCTGATGAGCTGACCGACTATGTGACAAGGAGCATCCTGGCCACACCCATCATGAATGGCAAAGATGTTGTGGCTGTGATCATGGCTGTGAACAAGCTGGACGGCCCGTGTTTCACAAGTGAAGATGAAGGCGTGAGTGTCAGGGAGCCCTCTGGACGCGCACACCCGTCTGTCCCTGAGTCTCACAGTCCTGTGCCTGGCGGGGCCCGTGCCTGGCAGGTGATGTCTGTGTAGGCACCTCTCCTAGGCTTGGCTCCGAGGGCCCACCTATGCATCTTGTGTGTACAAGTCCATGGCCCGCGGGCTGAGGTCCATGCTGCGTGTGCGCCCCCTCCTCCAGGCAGCTGGGTGTCTCCTCCACAAACGCACACCTGGGCACGCATCTGAAAACCAGGGTTTTTACCTGCTGTTGTCACCACTCCTGTTTCAGGTTTTTCTGAAGTATCTGAACTTCGGGACGTTAAACCTGAAGATCTACCACTTGAGCTACCTGCACAACTGCGAGACACGCCGAGGCCAGGTACCCGCACGTGCTGCCAGCCAGGGCACCCCCGCCGGCTCCAGGCCCTCCGGGCTGCCTGAGCGTGTCCAGGTCCCCCCATCCTGGTCTCTCTGGACAGAGGCACATGGTTCTGTGGGCACCTGGGCAGCCGAGGGAGAGGGCCCGGGGCTTTCGTGGTTGTGGACGCGGAGCTGTGAGTATACCGAGCTGAGGGCAGGGAGGCCGGGTGCCTTGCCCTCTGGCCCCAGGGCTGTGACCACCTGCAAACATGGGCGTCAGCATTCCTCCTTAGAAGCTGCCTCAGACCTTCTGCGGAAGGAGCAGGGGTGGGTTATGAACATAGAGCTGGGCAGAGTGTCCCACCACTCCGCAGCCGAGCCTCCCGGGGGGCTCTGCCTCTGGCCACGCAGGGGAGCAAAGGCTTCCAGGACTGGAGTCTGCCTCCCCCTGAGGGAGGAGGCCTGGGGGCCCCGGGGGGACACGGCGCTCCACCCTCTGTGGCCCGAGCGGAAGGCGGTGGGGGGGCGGACACGGTGGGGAGGGGAGGGCGTGAGAGAGGGCCCTGGGCCGGGCCTGAGGCCGCGGAGCAGCTGGAAGCCTGCGGCCAGCTGGACTGCAGCGCGGGGCTGGGAGCGGGGCCTCGGGGCCCACTGAGGGCTCCGGAGTGCACGTGGAAAGGCCACCGGGCGGACCCTGAGCCCCACGCTGTGGGGACGGGGTTGCACGGGGGATTTATTAGGCCCGCTTCTTTCTTTCTGCGGTCGTTTGTCTATCAGTCTGGACTCACGGGTGTTTCCAGCACGACCTGACTGATTTCTTTGCTCAGCTTGTTTTCTCAGCAGCTCCTGTGCCCTCTGACATGTCCATCGACCCCATTTGTTTGGTTGTTTGGTGGGTGGATTTTTTTGGTTTGGGGGCTCTGCACATCCTTATTCTCTGGCACTACAAAATGCTTCAGTCTCATTTGTATTTTCCGGCCCAGTCCTGGAATTAGCCATTCCTCAAGGAGTACTGGTTCTTTTTGCTGGAGACGGTCTTAGAAACAACGACCTGGGCACCAGGTGTGATCTTGGCTTAGCGTGTCATAGCTTCTAGGCCCTCTCAGCTGACGGAGCGAGGAGATAGGTGTGTGTCTACAAGCCCATGCATGTGCACGTCTGTAAATACTTCTACGTGTAACCCTCTGCATCTATGTTAAGTGAAGCCCGAGTTCTTGCTGGTGTCACCAACCCCAGTCATCCCCACACGGATTGTTCTGGCCTCCGCCCCCTCCACACTACATGGAGACCCCTGGCTCCCGTCCTCTGCTGCCCACTTACGTCATTGTCCAGCCCCCTTGCACGTGTACAGCAGGGTACCTGTGACCCGTGAGAAACAAGTTCATCACTGGAGCACAGAGATGTGTGCAGTTCCTTTGCCTTTACTCTTGCAGACGCCATGTATTTCCAAAAACGCTGAGGTCGGCACCTTTTCCCCATCCCCTTCAGTGAGGAGGTCTCTTGCATTCTCTTGTCACAGTCTGCATTCTTTCCTGGAATCCCCCAACCTACCAAATGATTTTTAAATTTGCAAACATTATGGTTCATTCTTTGTGCTGTAAATTTCTATAGGTCTTGACAAATGCATCATGACACGTACCCACCATTACAGTGTCATAAAGAATCATTTCACCACCCTAAAGACCCCCACCTCCACCAAAGCCCTGACAACTACTGATATTTTCACTGTCTCCATAGTTTTGCCTTTTGTAGAATGTCATATACTTGGAATCATATGGTATGGAACCTTTTAGGACTGGCTTTTTTCACTTAGTAATATGCTTTTAGGGTTTCTCCCTGTCTTTTCATGGCTTAGTAGCCCATTTCTCTCTTTTTTTTTTTTTAGCATCTTTATTGGAGTATAATTGCTTTACAATGGTGTGTTAGTTTCTGCTTTATAACCAAGTGAATCAGCTATACATATACATACATCCCCATATCTCCTCCCAGCCCATTTCTTTTTATTGCTGAATAGTATTCCAATGTCTGGATGTATTACAATTTATTTATCCATTCACCCATGGAAGGACATCTTGATTGCTTCCAGCTTGGGGCAATTATGAATAAAACTGCTATAAACATTTGTAGACAGGTTTTTGTGTGGGTACAAGTTTTCAATTCGGTTGAGTTAATACCAAGGTGTGTGATTGCTGGATAATATGGTATAATCGTGTTTAACTCTGTGAGAAACTGTGCAGAAGTGTCTGTACCATTTTACATTCCCATCAACAATGAATGAAAATTCCTGTCACTCTGCATCCTTGTCAGCTTTTGGTATTGTCAGTTATTTAGATTTTAGTCATTCTAATAGGTGTTTCGTATTATTGTTTTAAATTACAGCCCTCCAATGACAAATGATGTTGAGGATCTTTTCATATACTCATTTGCCAGCTGTACATCCTACTCTTTGGTGAGGTGTCAGTTCAGATCTTTTGCCCAATTTAAAATTATGTTGTCTGTTTTCTTGCTGTTTAGCTTTAAGAGTTTTTTTGTAAAACTGGGGTTTAAGTCCTTTATCAGGTATGTATTTTGCCAATATTTTCTCCAAAAGTATATCTTGTCTTTTCATTCTCTTACCAGTGTATTTGGAAAAACAGAAGTTTTACATTCTCTTTTTTTTAAATCGAGTGTAGTTGATTTACAATGTTGTGTTAAATTCTGCTGTACAGCAAAGTGATTCAGTTATACATATGCATACATTCTTCTTTAATATTCTTTTCCATTATAGTTTATCACAGGATATTGAATATAGTTCCCTGTGCTGTACAGTAGGACCTTATTGTTTACCCATTCTATATATAAAAGCTTACATCTGCTAACCCCGACCTCCCACTCCATCCCTCCCCAACCCCTCCCCCTTGTCAACAACAAGTCTGTTCTCTATGTCCATGAGTCTGAAAAACAGAAGTTTTAAGTTTTAATAAATTTATTTAATAAACTTTTCCTTCATGGATTGTAGTTGGGTGTTGTATCTTAAAACACCTCAGCAAACCCAAGGTCACCTAGATTTTGTCCTATGTCATATTCTAGCAGTTTTATAGTTTTGCATTTTACACTCAGGTCTATGAGTTAATCTCATGAAAGGTGTAAGTGTCTACATACACTTTTTTTTGCATGTGATGTCCAGTTGTTCAACAGCAGTTAGTGAAAAGACCAGCCTTTCTCCATTGAATTTCTTTGCTCCTTTGTCAAACTGCAGTTGACTGTATTTGTGTGAGTCTACTTCTGGGCTCTCTATTCTGTTCCGTTGATCTATGTTCCTATTTTTTTCACCAATACCGTACTGTCTTGATCACTATAGCTTTATAGTCTTGAAGTTGGTAATATCAACCCCCCAACTTTTTTTTCTGCAGTATTGTACAGGCTATTTTGTGGGGTTTTGCCTTTCTATATAAACTTTAAAATCAGTTTGTCCATATGCACAAAATAGCTTGCTGACATTTTAATTGGTTCTGCATTAAATCTGTACATTAAGTTGGGAAGAATTGGCATCTTAACAATAAGGAGTTTTCAATTCATGAACGGAGAATATCTGTTTACCTAGATCGTCTTTGATTTCTTCAGAGTTCTGTTGATTTTGCATATAGATTCTGTACATATTTTGTTAACTTGTACCTAAGAATTTAATTTTATACTAATGTAAGTGGTATTGTATTCTTAATTTCAAGTTCCAATTGTTCATTGCTGGTATAAAGGGAAGCAACTGACTTTTGTATGTCAACCTTGTTATCCTGTGACCTTAAGACAATAACTAATTAGTTCCAAGAGGTTTTAAAGATTGATCCCTTGGTATTTTCACATAGATGATCATGTCATCTGCAAACAAAGACAGTTTTTTTCCTTCCCTACCCATCTCTGTCCATTGTTCTTCCCTTCCTTGTCTTATTGCACTTGCCAGGACTTTCAGTACGATGCTGACTGTGAGTGGTGAGAGGGGCATCTGTGTCTTGCTCCCAGTATTAGGGAAAGAACCAGTTTCTCACCATCAGGTATGACATTCGCTGTAGGGTTTTTGTAGAATTTTTATCTAGTTGACCAAGTTCCCCTCTATTTCCACTTTGCTGAGAGCTTTTATTCCGAATGAGTGTTCGATTCTGTCAAATATTTTTCTCCATCAATTGATATGATCGTGTTATTTTTTTCTTCTTTAGCCTGGTAACATGGTGGATTACATTAACTGATTTTCAAATGCTGGACCAGCCTTGCACACCTGGGATAACTCTCACGTGGTCATGGAGCATAATTATTTATATATACTATTGCATTTGTTTCACTAATATTTTGTTAAGAATTTTTGTACCTATGTTCACGAGAGATTTTGGCCTGTAGTTTTTCTTTCTTGTAATGGCTTTATTTGGTTTTTGTATTAGGGTAATGCTGGCCTCAGAGAATGTGTTAAAAGGTCTTCCTTTGCTTCTATTTTCTGGAAAAGATTGTAGTGAATTGGTGTAGTTTCTTCCCTAAATGTTTTGTAGAATTCACCAGTGAATCCATCAGGGATTGGTGCTTTCTTTTTGGAAGATTATTAATTATTGATCCAATGGCTTTAATACTTATAGCTCTATTCAGATTATTCTATTTCTCCTTCTGTGGGTGTTGGTAGTTTGTGTCTTTCAAGGCATTGAAACATTCATTTAATCTAAGCTATTTAATCTAGATTATTAAATTGGGGGGCATAGAGTTTTAAAATTTATTACTTATTTTCTTCTGCTTCCTTTAGGCTTAAATTAGTCTTCTTTTTCTAGTTTCCTGGGATTAGACTATTGATTTTAGATCTCTCTTCTTTTCTGATATGTACATTCAATGCTGTATTTTCCCTACAAGCACTGCCTTCACTGCATCCCACAAATTTTGACATGTATTTCCATTTTCATTTAGTTCGACATCTTTCTAAATTTCTCCTGAGACTTCTTCTCAAGAGAAATGTATTAATTAGAAGTGTATTGTTTAATCTATTTTGGAATTTTCCAACATCTTTCTGTTAATGACCTCTAGTTTATTGACCTGTGGTATGAGAATGTATTTTTTATGATTTTTAATTCTTTCAAATGTGTTAAGATGTGTTTTGTGGCCCAGAATGTGGTCTATCTTGGCGAATGTTCCATGTGACCTGAGAAGAATGTGTATTCTGCTGTTGCTGGATGAAGTAGTCTATAGATATTCGTTATATCCATTGCTGTTTAGTTCAACTATTTTCTTACTGATTTTCTGCCTGCTGGATCTATCGATTAACTGAAAGAAGAACATTGACGTCTCCAGCTATAGTAGTGGATTTATCTATTGCTTCTTGCAGTTCTATTAGTTTTTGCTTTATGGAATTTGATGCTCTGTTGTTAGGCGCATACACATTAAGGACTGTTATGTCTTCTTGGAGAAATGACCCTTTTATCATTATGTAATATCCCTCTTTACTCCTGATCATTTTTCTTCTTCTGAAGTCTGCTTTGTATAAAATTAATATAGCTATTTAGCTTTCTTTTGATTGGTGTCAGCATGGTATATATTTCTGCATCCCTTTAATTTTTTCCCAATTATTTTCATTGTGGTAAAATACACATAACAAAAAATTTACTATCTTAATCATTTTTAATCTACAGTTCAGTGGTATTAACTACATTCATGATGTGCAACCATCTCCACCATCCATCTCCAGAACTCTATACAGCTTCCCAAGTTGGAACTCTATCCTCATTAAACACTAACTCCCCAGTACCCCCATCCCAGCCCCTGGAAGCCACATTCTACTTTCTGTTTCTATGATTTTAGCTCGTATAGGTGCAATCCTACAGTATTCGTCCTTTTGTGACTGGCTTATTGCACTGAGCACAGTGTCCTCAAGGTTCATCCATGTTGTATCATATTACAGAATTTTCTTCCTTTTTAAGGCTGACTAGTATTCTATTGTATGTATATGCCACATTTTGCTTATCTATTCATCTGCTGTTGGACGCTTTTGTTGCTTCCACATTTTAGCTATTATGAGTAATGCTGCTGTGAACATGGGTGTACAAATATCTTTTTGAAACCCTGCTTTCAATTCTTTTGAGTGTATGCCCAGAAGTGGAAATGCTGGATCATATGGTAATTCTGTTTAATTTTTTAAAGAACTTCCATACTGTTTTCCAAAGTGTCTACACCATTTTACATTCCCACCAACAGTGCAAAGCAGTCCCAATTTTTCCACATCCCTGCCAATACTTGTTTTCTGTTTTGTTTTGTTTTTAACAGTAGTCATCCTAATGATATTGGTCATCTTTTCATATGCTTATTGGTCATTTGTATTTTTTCTTTGGAGAAATGTCTATTCAAGTTCTTTGCCCATTTTTAAATCTGGTTGTTTGTTTTTGTTCTTGTTGTTGAATTTTAGGAGTTCTCTACATAATCTGGGTATTAATCCCTTATCAGAAGTGTGATTTGCAAATATTTTCTCCCATGTGGGTTGCCTTTTTACTCTGTTGATGGTGTCTTTTGATGCACAAAGGTTTTTAATTTTCAGAAAGTCCAGTTTGTCTATTTTTTTCTTTTGTTGTTAGTGTCTTTCCAGTCATATCCAAGCAATCATTGACAAATCCAATGTCATGAAGCTTTTTTCCTGTGTTTTCTTCTAAGTTCATAGTTTTGCATGTGGATATCCAGTTTTCCTGGTACCATTTGTTGAAAAGACTGCCCTTTCCCCACTGAATGTTCTCGGCATTCTTGTCAAAAATCATCTGGCCATATATGCTAGGGTTTATTTTTGGACTCTATAAGCTATTCTTTTGGTCTATAGGTCTGTCTTTATGCCAGTATCACATGTTTTGATTAATGTAGGTTTGTACTATGTTTTGAAATCAGAAGATATGAGTCCTCCAGTTTTGTTCTTTCTCAAGATTGTTTTGACTATTCAGGGTCCCTTGAGCTTCTATATGAACTTTAGGATGGGTTTTCCTACTTCTGCAAAAACATCATTGAGATTTTGATAGGGATTACATTCAATTTGTAGGTCACTTTGGGTAGTATTGACACTGTAACAATATTAAGTCTTCCAATTCATGAGCAAAGGATGTCCTTCTAAGTATTTGTGCCTTCTTTAATTTATTTCAGCAACGTTTTATAGTTTTCATTGTTACAATAATTCTAGCTGTTATAATTGCTCATGTATTTACCTTTACTGGGATCTTTATTTCTCCATACAGCTTTGAGATCCTTTCATTTCACTTGCAGGACAGTTCTTGCAGGGCAGGTCTAGTGGTCATGAACCCCCTCAACTTTTGTTTTTCTGGGGATGTCTTTATTTCTCCCTCGCTTCTGAAGGACAGTTTTGTCGTTATTTTTTTTTTCTTTTAGCACTTTTTGAATACATCAGGCCACTGCCTTCTGGGCCCCAAAGTTTCTGATGAGAAATCTGCTGATAAACTTACTGAGGATCCCTTGTATGTGATGAGTCACTTCTCTCGCTGCTCTCAAGATTCTGTCTTTCGACAGCTTGATTATAATGTGTCTTGGTGTGGGTGTCTTTGAGTTCATCCTACTTGGTGTGTTTTGAACTTCTTGGGTGGAAATATGCATGTCTTTCATCAAATTCCAGGGGTTTCCAGGCTTTATTTCTTCAAATATTCTCGCTGTGTGTCCACCTGCCCTAGGTGAGGTCTAGCCCATCTCTCTTGGAGGAGGTGTTCTGAGTGGCTCTCATTCTTCCCTTGCTTTGAGGCTTGCTTTCTCCCAGCTTCCTCTCAGCCAAGCCCCTTAACCTAACTGCTGTGAAGACATTTCCCCAAATTCGTATCAGCAGCTCCAAAAGAGTGGCCTCAAGGCAAGATTCAAATCCAACCCCACATACCCCAGGTGCGGGCTTAATGAGGCAAGTCTGGAGCACTTTCTGGGTCCTGCTCCACCACACACACTTTCCCCCAGTGGATCTCACCCAGGGGGATCGTGTTCCCTCTAGGAAAGTCAGATCTCAGGAGAAGCCGGGTTTTTGATTCTCTACCTGTCATGTCCTGAGTCCCCACCTCCCTCCCTGGATACCCCCGCTTTTCTGCTCCCCCTCATGCATACTGTCTCAGGGTCCCTTTCCTTCGGCACCTCTCATCAGCCGCCCCAACTCAGCAGTCAGAGCCACACTTTGAAAACTTAGGTCCTGTCACTTGGTGGCCTTCAGGGACTCCCCTGCACCTTTCTGGCTCCCCCCATTCCACCATTCTGCCCCAGCCATGCCCCCTCAGGGGCCTCTGTATTTGCTGGTCCCTCTGCCAAGAACACTGTCCCGCACACCCTGGGGCTCCGCTGTGGAGAGATCTCCCCCGACCTGAGCATCCCCACACTCTGGCCCTGCATTCCCTACCCAACTCCACCTGCCGTATCCCCTGCATTTACTCATCTCCCTGTACCAAGCCATCTGGTTGGTTGGTTTGTTCATGTTCTAGCTGCCACCCCCTCCCCCCTTTAGAAAGTGAATTCTAAGAGTTGGGGATTTTTGTCTGTTCTGCTGTCCAGTTATACCAGACCTAAAGCAGGCAATAAATATCATTCCAGCAAATGAATTCCTGACACTTAGGGAACACGACTATCTGGAGACTCATCGTTTCCAGCTCTTCAGACCGCATGCATGTACAGATGTGCTTTCGGTGGGGGTTCTAAAGGGGACTTCCAACAATGGGCATACACGTCTCAATTAAGTACTTTGATTTCCACTCAGACGTCGCTAATCCCAGTAGAAAGCCGTTTCTGAGACCTTACACTCTGAACAGCATTTTAAAGAAACCTAATTACTTCACAGCTCTACCTCACAGCTCTTTTTGAAAAGAAAAGTCTAAAATGAACCAAGCCTGGCTGCCATGTTGCCTGTGCTTCAGCCTGGTGCCTGCTTCTTCCTCGTGCTGTAGGGGAGCCCTGACCTCGAATTAAAGCAGTTCCCAGCACAGTGCCCACCCTTCCCTCCCCCAGACCTTAGCAAGCCTCCAGGGTCCTAGCCCCCCTCCCCAAGTCAAGAACCACTGTCAGTCAGTCTTGCTCACTATCTCCATGGACTCTGGCTCGGGGGCTCCCGTTAATCCCTTTCTGAGGGTGTCTCAGCCACTTTGGTCAGAGGCCATAGAAGCGACAAAGAAATCATAGGTTTGGCCCTGGGATGTTGGAATTTATCTCAGACCTGCTGCGTCAAGCTGACTGGCCAGCTTTAGCTGTGGTTCCCACTGCCCAACAGTCCATGTTGCACCACAGCTGGATGAAAGTCCCCAGGGGTGCAGGACCTTGGCCTCCGTGCTGCCCCCCAGGCTGTGCTTTTGTCCACGACCCACTGGCTGGTGTGAAGACTGGAGCATGTGTGCTGCCCCTCCCAGGATGGGGTGGGAGACGTCCCGATTCAGGAGCTACATAGAGAACATACAGGCTCAAATGCTGTCGCACATCCCTGATCTGTGAACAAGTGGAAGCATTCAGAAGTCAGGATATGTGAGTCTGGAGACAGCAAGGAGGGGCTGGCTCTCCTCTCCACCCTGGGCAGTGCAGGCTGGTTTCTGTCATTGTAGCTCCCACCGTGATGTCACTGGACATGAGGTTGGGAAGAGACGTGCCATAGTGTGGACCTTCTTTCCACCATCAGAAACCTTAAGAGTATGAATAACAGTGAACTGTAGTGAAATAATGAGGAAGCAATGCGTTTGCATATTTATTACCTTTGCCTTAATGTAATTTTCCTAATTTTTAATTTAATTTAATTTATTTATTTTTTGGTCGCATGGGTTGTGAGAACTTAGTTCCCCAAACAGGGATTGAACCCACTCCCTTGGCAGTGAAAGCCCCCTTCTTGGGGGCTGGAAAATTCTAAACCCTGACCTGGCAGTGGCTACAGGTGCCTCCGAAGATGCCTGCACCTCACTCAGGGTGCACCCTGGACTCAACTCAGAGAGTTAAAAATGGAACAGGAAGGAGGGGAAGGGCAGAGGCCTGGGGTGGCCCGTGCGCCTGGCTTCAGACCACCGTGGACATGCTGCCTGGCCCGCTGAGCCCCCGTTTCCTTGGGGCCATATTAGAACCTGCTTCAGAGCAGGGTCCAATGTGGGGACTGGTCCTTGGTCCTACTGGGGCACTGGAAGGGCAAGGGAGACAGGACACTCTCTGCTGGGACAGAAGGAGGGGACAGGGTGGGGAATGGAGGAAGGTCTCGCCTAGAGGCAGTGCTGGGACACCTTCTCACTCTGTCCCCATCCTAGGGGATGAGTTTGGGCACTGAAGTACTCAGATGGCTCAGAACTTAGGTGTGTGGCCCAGACACCCTGACCCCTGAGCTCAGCTCTCCAGGACATCCCTGAGCGCCTGACCTCCCCCACCCTGACATCTGTGACATGGGTTCTGGTCCCAACCAGGACTGGTGCCCAGGGATAGCTCAGCGAGTACCTGTGGGATAGATGCACAGGTGACTAACACTCACACACACTCACACTCAGATGCACACATTCGCACACACCCACACTCACCGACTTGCTCACACTGGCACGCGGGTCTCCTGAGAGAGTCTGCCACCTGGGAGTCTCCCACATGTGTCAGGGGAGCGGGGGCTCCATGGTCACCCACACCCACTGCCCTGCATGTCCTTCCTCTGTCAGCTGGTGACTAAGCACCTCAGTCCCCTGCTGCTAATGGCCTGGAAATGAATGCACCCGGCACAGAACTCTCTACCTTCCCCCCACGCGCAGTGGGTAAGGATGCCGATCTGCCGCTCCCCAGCTCTTTGACCTCGGGAAAGTCAAGTAACTTCGAGACCTCAGGTTCCCCACCTATAAAATGGGATAGCGAGGTTCCGCCCTCTGAATTCTGGGAGGATTAAAGATCCTTAGAACAGCGAATCTCACCGCCTCCCATGCACTCTGCAAATGCACGCTGAGCACTCAGGGGCCAGGCGCTGCTCTAGCCATGAAAAAGCTGTGCCTCCCAACCTCATGGAGTTTGTGGTCAAGTCCGGAGACAATGAGACTGTACATCTGTGAGGCCGGGGACGAGATGGGGTGCTTCAGGGGATCTGGTACCGCAGGTGCTCAAGGAGGGCCTTCCCTGAGCCACTTTAGGCTGAGACTCAAGGATGAGAAAGTTCTGGGCTGAGGGCTGTGAAGGCAGAGAACAGAGCTTGTGCAAAGGCCCTGTGGTTGGTCAGAGTGAGCTTTGAGGTCACAGTGGGAGTGCGATTCGGACACACGGGCAGAGAGGTGGTGGGGCCAGGCCACCAGGAAAGCCTCC
The DNA here is from genome assembly GCF_009873245.2 of Balaenoptera musculus. Lineage (NCBI taxonomy): Eukaryota > Metazoa > Chordata > Mammalia > Artiodactyla > Balaenopteridae > Balaenoptera > Balaenoptera musculus. The sequence goes on along the minus strand of NC_045789.1, from coordinate 140,568,273 downwards.
TCCACCAATGGGGAGAAGTGGGTGCAGAGCGGGCGGGGCCGGGCTGCTGGGAAAGCCTCCTCCACCAATGGGGAGAGGTGGGCACAGAGGGGGCGGGGCCGGGCTGCTGGGAAAGCCTCCTCCACCAATGGGGAGAAGTGGGTGCAGAGCGGGCGGGGCCGGGCTGCTGGGAAAGCCTCCTCCACCAATGGGGAGAGGTGGGCACAGAGGGGGCGGGGCCGGGCTGCTGGGAAAGCCTCCTCCACCAATGGGGAGAGGTGGGCACAGAGGGGGCGGGGCCGGGCTGCTGGGAAAGCCTCCTCCACCAATAGAGCGAGATGGGCAGTGGGCTGCCTCCTGGTGAAAGGACTCTAGGGCAAGTGGGGTCTCCAAGGCCCATCCCTACCTGTAACAACAAAGGGTGCGGGTGCTGCAGAGGGCCCTGAGGGTGGCTGGCAGGAAGGGAGCCAGGCAAGGAAGAACTGCAGTGGAGGAGGAGGGGCTGGGCACCAGGCCGCCCTTATTAAAGGTCAGAAGGCACGGAGGTGGTGAGTGAGTGTGAAAGGGTGGGGCCTAGAGGGACCTGCCTGTGGGCCGTGGCTGAGGAGGTGGGGAGGAGAGCCTGATGGGTGGCCCTGGACAGCAGCCTGAGGCCCAGTTGGACGTCAATGTCTGGGGCAGGGTCTGGCCAGGGCCACTCTCAACTCACTTTGCAGAGACCACAAAAGCACTTGACATCCAGAAAACAATGAATTCATGTTCTCAAGCCCCAGCTTCTCACGGGCTAATTATAAAGGGCTGGCTGGTCAGATCTTTGCCTTGCAAGCTCATGGCAATTGACTTCAGTTTTCACTCATTCACTCACTAACCTAGCCTGAGGCCAGCACCAGGCAGTGAGCGGCAGGGATGTGGCCAAAGACTGGAGACTTCACCTTCCAGAAGGTTTGCAGGGCCCCTGAGGCGGGGAGCAGAGAGTCATGTGCTTGGATCAAAGCCTGGGTGCCAGCACTCTGTTGGGAGAGGCACCGTCGTCAGTGTCCCCCAGGGCTCCGGGGTCAGAGCATGTGTGAATGTGTGTGTCTCAGGTGTGACAGCTCACACCCAGGTGCCGCTGTGGTCAGACGGGTGTGGGCAGGTGTGGCCACGACCCACAGGTACGTCACTCCCCAGGTGCTGCTGTGGTCAGCCAACAAGGTGTTTGAGGAGCTGACGGACATCGAGAGGCAGTTCCACAAGGCCTTCTACACTGTGCGGGCCTATCTGAACTGTGACCGATACTCAGTGGGCCTCCTGGACATGACCAAGGAGAAGGTGAGGCCTCAGCGCCCCAAAGGCCTCCTGGCCAGCCTCGCCCAGCTCCGCCGCTGACTCAGTGACTCACTCCCTTCTCTCCTCTGCCCAGGAATTCTTTGACGTGTGGCCTGTGCTGATGGGGGAAGCCCAGCCGTACTCAGGCCCACGCACACCTGACGGCCGTGTGAGTCATGGGGTTGTGGGGAGGGACAGGCCCTGCCTGTGCACCCTGGATTTCCTGGCTCCAACTCCGGGGTGGGAAGGGGCCTGTCCCGGCCCGACCCAGGGTGGGAGAGGGAAGGAGGGCTAGGGGAAGGGTGTGGGGGCCGAGGACGAGGCTGTGGGCCAGCTGGCTATCTGACCGCTGCAGAGGTCAGGCCCCCGGGGCCATCTCCCCCGACTCCAGCCCTGCAGCGCTTTGGGACCGAGGGCCAGGCCTGGTCTCCTGACGAGGATTGTCAACCTGGTTGTAAAGACCAACATCTGTTCTGGTTGACCAGTCCTCCTGCAGCCCTATTCTTAAATCATTGTAACATCTGCCCGGGTGGGGCTTCGTGGGTGTGTGTGAGCAGGGTAGGGACATGCGCAGGTATCTCTGCCACTTATTGTGCGTCCAACCCGGGTCATACTTCAGAGCCTGGCCATGCCTCAGTCTCCCCTCCTGTCAAATGGGGGTAATAACAGGGCAGCAGAGGATTCCATGGGTTCTGTGTGCCAAGTGCATGCAGGAGTCTCTGTGCAAAGGCTGGCTGTGACCACGGCTTCTCATAGTTATGTGAGTGTCAGTGAGTGTGTGTGTGTGTGTGACAGACGTACAGGCCTGGGTCAGCTGCGTGCGTATGTGTGAAGGAGTACAGGGCCCAGTTTTTGCGTGGGCTTGAGTGGGACACGAACGGAGGGAAGACAAATGTAAACCAGAGTGTGTAATGTGTGTCCCACGACGGTTGGCGCGTGTGTACATAGTGTGCACCTGTGTGCCTATGTGCAATTATGTGGGCATATGTTGTGAGGGGTCCCCATCGGGGAGCGCCTCACACCTGCTGTGGTCTGTTTCTCAGGAAATCGTGTTCTACAAGGTCATCGACTACATCCTCCATGGCAAGGAAGACATCAAGGTCATCCCGTAAGTGTCAGGGTTTTATGAGAAGCATCACCCAAGGGCAGGACCACCCCGGACCCAGGCTGGACTGGCCTGAGGACCTGTCACGGCGGAGTCAGCGGCCCCTGGTTCGGCCCCGCACACCTTGGTGCTCCCTGAGCTGGGGGGCGCGGCAGGATGCGGTGGGGAGGGAGGCCCACGTACTGGTCTAGGAGGAAATGAGTGGGGGCGTGAGGAGGCCCAAAGCCCCACGGATGTTGGCGTAGATGTCCAGGGGATCACATGAACTGTCCAGGCGGCCCTGTCAGCAGCGACTGGCCTTTGAGGCCCTCAGGGTCTCGTTTTGGTTGACCCAGCCAGCCCAGCAGGCGGAGCCCCCAGACGGGGAGGCCCAACACTGCACCCCCAGCGGGGTGGGACAGGAGGGGACCCAGCCCAGCGGGCAGCAGAGCCGGGTGGAGGTCAGGGCAGCCTGGAGAGACAGGCAGGTGGCAGCTGGCCATTACCAGCCCTACAGCCGCACGGCCATGTGACCTCCGTGGCCCCATAAGCCTGTCAGGGCCCCACCCCGCAGGTCCCATGCAGGGACTGGGATCCAGGGCCAGGCCCGCGGGGATGAAGCATGCGGCGCCCTGTAGGGCAAGGGGCCTCAGCGTGGGCAGAGAAGGAGGAATGAGGCAGCTCAGATGCCCCCAGACCCCACCCCTGGCCTCCCCTCGCCTTCTTCCCACAACCCACCTGGAGCTCAGAGAAGGGACTCAGCACGAACACACAGCTGAGCGTCTGGCCCATCTGACCCTCTGCTTCTCTCCCCACAGCTCACCCCCGGCCGATCACTGGGCCCTTGCCAGTGGCCTTCCAACCTACGTGGCAGAAAGTGGCTTTGTGAGTCCCCCAGAGCCCTGTACTTGATCGCTGGCGCCCCACCCCTTCCCACCGGCCTGTGTGCCCCGGCTTTGCTCACTTGGAAGTTCATCAGCTCGGACAGTCTATTTTAGAATCATACCGTATATTTGGCTGCTTCAAGTGAAACTGTGTTTCTGATCCCTTTTCAGATCTGTAACATTATGAATGCCCCGGCTGACGAAATGTTCAAATTTCAGGTATCTGTCTCTTCATTCATAGAAAGTGTATTGTACTTAGGAAAGAAGATATTGTGGTTCAGAAATGATGGACTGAATTCGTTTTTGCTGTTTAAGGAACAACCTCAAGTCTCACAGGCTAACGGCAGCAAACACGTGTTCCGTACACACAGGTCTGCGTGTTGGCTGGGCACGGCTGTGCCTGGCGAGGGTCCACGTCTGCTCCATGTGGGGACACATGACCAGGGCGGGCTCTTTTCTGAAGGAGGCCTAGGTCAAGTGGGCCAGTGGAGATGGGCTTTGTCTCTCGGGGCCTCCTCCAGGAACTGGCCAGGGTCCCTGTTTCACTGGCCAGGCGTCAGTGGGATGTGAGCTAGGACCCACCCACTGTGAGCCCACCGGGATGGGAGTGCTGGGCCCCTTGCTCAACAATTATTAGGAACTTGGCAGCAGGGCATTCAGTCAAGCAGGGGGCCTTCCAAGAGTGGGACCCTGTGCGACCACAGCGCTCACACAGTGAGGCCGCCCCTGTGGACAAGGCCGCCCTTCTCCTCTGGGGAGAAGTTACAACACGCACCCCTGGGGGCCAACAGACAGGAACAGTGACCCAGTCTCCGCAGTCTGAGGGCCGAAGAAGCGAGGTTCACACTCCCTGGCTGACAAGCCGGGCCCGGGCCAGGCCCAGACCCGGGGCAGCGGTCAGCTCCGGACACCTCTCCCTGCAGGAAGGGCCTCTGGACGACTCTGGGTGGATCATCAAGAATGTCCTCTCCATGCCCATCGTCAACAAGAAGGAGGAGATTGTGGGGGTCGCGACGTTTTACAACCGGAAAGACGGGAAGCCCTTCGACGAGCAGGATGAAGTCCTGATGGAGGTAAGCACCTGTCACCGGAGGGCCCCAGAGGCGACACCTGTGTGGCGGGGACACCGTCTGCTCCGGGCCCCGACCCGGCACGAGACCCCAGGAAGAGCTGAGAGGCCCCGTTCCGGGGGCTGGAGGCCGGCCCACCGGGAGCTCCCCGCGCACCGGAGGGCGCCCGTGGTGGGTGACGCGTGCCTGCAGTCTCTCACACAGTTCCTGGGCTGGTCGGTGCTGAACACCGACACCTACGACAAGATGAACAAGCTGGAGAACCGCAAGGACATCGCCCAGGACATGGTTCTGTACCACGTGAGATGTGACAAGGACGAAATCCAGTCGATCCTGGTATGTCCAGCGCTCCCGCGGGGAGGCGGGGCGTCCCAGGAGGGAAGGCACAAGCTGGAGTCCCACCCGCTGCACACGGCCGGGGGCGGCCCCTCCCTGGGCCCCAGCCCTCAGCAGTGAGCAGGCAGTGACCACAGCCCTTCTGGTCGTGCAGGGCGAGGCCTCCACCACCGTGGTCCAAGTGGAGAGCTTGGACAGGCGTGGAGAGGCGGGGGCGTGCAGGAACTGAGAGCCGGCTGGGCTCTCATCATCACCGTCTCTGAAGCCAGAGGCTCCAGCTGGGGCTCTGGAGGCTCCCGCTGTTCTTTTGTGCCCAGCGTCACTTTGCCCCACAGTCGCGAGGGGTGTAGCTGACACCGTCACTCTGTCTCATGACACGCGTTTTCTCTCCCAGCCAACAAGGGAACGCCTCGGGAAGGAGCCTGCGGACTGTGAGGAGGACGAGCTGGGGAAGATCTTGGTCAGAATCTGACCCCCGCCCTCAGGTGGAGACTGGGAGGGCCTGCGGGCGGGGGAGACACCTCCACTCCCAGGAGGCCAGCGTGAGCCCGGGCACAGAGTGTGGGCTTGTGACGTTTGCTGCTGATATGCAGCCATGTTCCTGTGCGTCGTGTGTGCCCGCGTCAGGGCGTGTGTGTCTGTGCGTCCTTCCGTGTGCCTGTATATTCACGTGTCCTTGTCTCTCTCTGCGTGTGCCTGTGTATGTGCGTATCTTTGTGTTTGTTTCCCTGACAACATCACCATGTCTGCCCGGCTGGCAAGTTCTTGTTGTTGGGCCACAGGTGGGGGAAGGTTAGAGGAAGGGGGCTGAGCTGGGAGGGGATGTGAGTGCCCCAGGCTACTGGCTTGATGCTACCGGACACCTGGGGTGTCTCATGCTGGACAGAGTGTCCTGAGAGGAGAAGAGACGAGGAACAGGCGGGGCTTCGGTGGGCCTGCCCCCTTCAGCCCCACAATCCTTCCCACAGAAGCAAGAGCTGCCGGGGCCCACCAAGTTTGATATCTATGAGTTCCACTTCTCTGATCTGGAGTGCACGGAGCTGGAGCTGGTCAAATGCGGCATCCAGATGTACTACGAGCTGGGAGTGGTTCGAAAGTTCCAGATCCCCCAGGAGGTGAGGGGTCATTCATGATCAGGGTCCCAGTTCGGGGAGAGGTGGTCAGGGGTCCCAGGTCCCGCAGGAAGTCTGGAGGCAAACATGTTCATTACAGAATGGACAGTGCAGACCAGCAAAATATACAGGGCAAGTGTGCCTAGAATACATGACTGGCTGGCTGGCTGGATGGATGGCTGGATGGGAAGTTTGTCACACAGGTACTCCAGGCAGTCTGATCATCAAGTGCATCACTGGGCAGCAGTGGGTGTTTGGTTTTGGGGGAAGAGGAGACAGAAGCAGCCCAGCACCTGTGCAGAAAGCACACAGCACCCTCTAGATGTGAGCACAGAGCCTGTCAGAGGCGGTCCCGAGGAGGGGGGACAGCCTTCCCCGCTGTGCTGCTTCCCTGTGGTTTTCCAGCTTCTGCCCTGCCTCCACCTTCACACCTCAGGGAGCATCTGCTTCCCCAAGGCCAAGTGAGGGAACCATCTTTCTCTATGCCCTGGAGAACAAGTGCAGCAGGCTGGCATTTTCTAAAGACACTGTACAAAAAACAAAGGGAAAACACAAAAGAAATAAACTGTAGAACATATTAACAGAATAAAAAATTTCCAAATAATTTCTGGCCCTAAAAACCACAGTGGAAGCAATGTGAGGCTCCCTTGGGCCCATGTTCTATGGTCCAGAGATAACTGCTCACTCTCCCGCCACCCCTCAGCCTCTGGACCTTCAGCCACCATCCCCTTTCCCCCATCACTGAGCCAGGTGCCCACACATCCTGCCCCATTCAGATACCCATGGCTGAAATGGACCTTGTCTTCTGAAGTATCCCAGCCCCCTCTCCTGGGGTCCTTGTCCCAGTCTGGGGCTTGGCAATAGGACGGAGGCTCCAGACGCCCTGTGAACTCCGGAGCTGCTCTTGGCTTTGGCTCCGCCCCTCCGGCTGCCTGCCACCCTGGTCCACCCCGCAGGTGCCACCCACGAAGGTGGCTGGAGGCCAGTGGTGGGGCAGGCGACGGGACGTGGGCCTTTCCCACAGCTGTCAGCTGGGAGAGCAACGGTGGGACCGGGCGCTCGGTGCCTGGAGCCCACATCTCCGCCTCCCTCAGGTCTTGGTGCGGTTCCTGTTCTCCGTGAGCAAGGGGTACCGGAGAATCACCTACCACAACTGGCGCCACGGCTTCAACGTGGCCCAGACGATGTTCACGCTTCTCATGGTGCGTGGGTGCAGCGGGGGTGGGGAGAGGGCTCACCCGTCCGATCAGGGTGGGGAAGACCCTCCTGGTTCCAAGGGCAGCACCTAGGTGGTGGCTCCTCCACGTGGGAGGTGGGGGCCTTCAAGGGCAGAGGCCCCTCCGACTGGCGCACACCCCCAGCCCGGGAAGTGGATGGAGAGCACCTGCGCGGGGAAGGGGCAGTGGGGTCGGGCCCAGCTCCCCACCCCCACCCCACCCCGCCCCCACCCAGCGGAGCAGGGAAGCAAGGGCGGGCGAGGGTGCTGGCCAGGCTGCAGGATCCTGGGCTCCTGTCTCTGCAGACGGGCAAACTGAAGAGCTACTACACAGACCTGGAGGCCTTCGCCATGGTGACCGCCGGCCTGTGCCACGACATCGACCACCGGGGCACCAACAACCTGTACCAGATGAAGTAGGCGCGCTCCCGGGGCGCCCACGTGGCTGTGCACGGGAGTCAGCCACAGCGTCCCCGGGGAGGGGCCCTCAGAGAGCTCGCCTCCCAGCAGAGCGGCTGGGGAAAGCACTCACCCCTGAGGGCCTGCCGCACCCGCAGGGGTGCCCCTTCCTCGTGGGGGCAGCTGGGGGCAAACAGGCTGCTCTGGGGCTTCTGACCACTGCTTGTTTTTAACTAAACCTCTGTAACAGATCCCAGGACCCTTTAGCCAAGCTCCATGGCTCCTCGATTTTGGAACGACACCACCTGGAGTTCGGGAAGTTCCTGCTCTCCGAGGAGGTCGGTGCCCTCCCTTTCCTCTCCTGCTGGACTTCCTGGCAACTGACCTTCGACCGCACCCCTGGCACCCCACTGCCGGCGCCCACACCACACAGCTCTGGCGCTGGAGGAGGGAGGCAGGCTTTGTGGTGGTGGCCATGGGGGTGATGGGACGGGCCTGGTGATTCCAGTTTGGAAATGCCCCCACGGGGGGTGGGGTGGGCTCAGGTCCCCGGAGTGTGGGGGGGGAGAAGGGGGGTTGGGGGCCTCCCGGTGCAATGTACGGCCACCTGGGTCTAGGGCCCATGACCCTTGGGTAGAAGCTGGCCAGCAACGCCAAGAGAGACAGACGGATGACCTCCAGGAGGGGTGGGGGAGGGGAACGGACGGGGGGGGTGCGGGGGACGCACCTGTGACCAGAGCCCCACCTGCAGACCCTGAACATCTATCAGAACCTGAACCGGCGGCAGCATGAGCACGTGATCCACCTCATGGACATCGCCATCATCGCCACAGACCTGGCGCTCTACTTCAAGTGGGTACCACCGCCCACCCGCCCCGCGGAGAACCCCAGGAGGCCCCATGGGGAGGGAGCCTGGCTGGGGGGTACCTGGGGCTCCAGGCAGACAGCCCGCCCCGGGGCCCCACAAAGCCTGCACTCCCCGCCTCGGCTCCTCTCCTGGAAGGGCGGGTGGGGTTGAGATCAAGGAGGACGTGTGGTCCTGCGTGGCGTGAGGGGGCGGGCTCGACTCCCTCCCTTTGTCCTTGGGGTTCAGGAAGAGGACGATGTTCCAGAAGATTGTGGATGAGTCCCAGAACTACAAGGACAGGAGCAGCTGGGTGGAGTACCTCTCCCTGGAGACGACGCGGAAGGAGATTGTCATGTGAGTGCAGGGCAACGCCTCCCCCTGCGGGACGCGGAGCCCCGGGGCCCCAGACGCTCCGGAGCAAGAACAGCCCGCTTCTGGGCCGCGTCAACGCCTCAGACAAACGCTTCACCTCGCCTGCTCTCCTTTCGGGGGGGACTTGGGGTCGGACAGGCCATGTCCTCAACTAAATAACTCGCTCACTTCACGAGCCTCCGTCCCTTCACCTGCAAAGTGAAGATGCAGAACTACATCCAGCCCCAGGCCTGTCCCAGAGGTCCAGTTAGGAAATATGTGTAAATCACTGGTCCCCAAGAATCACTTGCTGACCTTCGTCGTCCCTGGCTGCCTAGGGAGAGGGGCGAGGAGACGGGGAGTGTGGGGGGAGGGCTGGAGTGGTGTGCAGGGTAGGACCGTCCACTGCCGGAAGGACACTGGGGCTTGGACCTGTGCCCCCACGGTCACTGGGCCTTGCAGAGGTGGAGGGGAAGGAGGGAGGCCAGCGTGGACGTGCCTGGAGCTCCGTCTGCCCACAGGGCCATGATGATGACGGCGTGTGACCTGTCTGCCATCACCAAGCCCTGGGAAGTCCAGAGCAAGGTCAGAGTCACGCGGGGCCCCAGCCGTCTTGCCAGGCCTCACGGGGTTGCATCCAGGTGGAGCCTGGGATGCGGGAACAGACCCACTCGTCCGCAAGTAGTGCCAAGGGCTGCCGTCCAGCTCTGGGGCCCAGCCAGTGCCGCCACGGTGGAATGGGCCGCCGCACTCCCGTGTGCCAGGCCCAACCTGAATAGTAGGGACACCAGAGTCTGGGGTGCAGAAGACCAAGGGCACTGGCCAACCTGACAGGATCTCAGGACAACATCGGACCAAGCACTGAGTCCACAGCATGCCTGCCTTCTGTGTGCCTTTCAGGTCGCTCTGCTGGTGGCAGCTGAGTTCTGGGAACAAGGGGACCTGGAGAGGACGGTTCTGGATCAGCAGCCCATTGTGAGTGTTGCTTCCAGAATCCTCCACACCCATCACAGTGCTTGGGAGCCTCAGGCCTGGCTCGGTGCAGACAGGGGGCCCCCGGGGGTTCTGGGGTCCTGGGACCTAACTCTCACTTTGTGGGGTCATGTGACATGAGTCTGGTGAGAATTTAGCTGGGACCGAATCTGGGTAAACTGTGGAAAAGACAGGGATTGGGTAAAACCGTGGTGCCCTGCAGTGATGGAAAGCCGTGGCCGAAGCTGCAGAGCCAGACTGTGGCTCACGACCGAAAGCCTCCAGGGGCCCAGGCAGCTCTGCAGTGAGCCCCTGCCCGGCCGCGAGCTGCTGCAGGAAGGCCCAGGGCAGGGTGGGCCTGGCCCATGGGGAGAGAGCTGGTGGCTGGAGACCAGGGCTCACCCCGGGCGTGGCTGAGGCCGCAGGGAGGAGGCGGAGAGGAGGTGGGGAGCGGGAGGGAGGGCTGGCGTGGTGTGCAGGGTAGGGCTGTCCAGTACTGGAAGGACCCTGGGGCTTGCACCTATGCGCCACGGTCACCGGGCCTCACAGGGCGGAGGTGAGGGAGGGAGGCCAGTCTGGGCGTGACTGGAACCCAGCCTGCCTTCAGGGCCATAACGATGCTGGGATCTTCAGCTCAGCAATGGGGGGGTCAGGAAACTGTTGCTAGACCGAAGTGGCACCTGCATGGGGACAAGGACACGAGCATTACCCAACAATGAGCAGAAGAGGTGGAGAGAGATTTTGTCTTACAAGCCAGCTCCAGCCACTGAAGAGCTCTCTGAGCAGAGGGCTGGGAAGGTCTGGGGCCAGGCGCAGACTGCAGGAAAGGGTGCCCTGACCAACTAGCCAAGTCTCTCAGGGGAAGGGCAGGCAGCCTGTCTGTCTCCTCCGGGCCAGGCCTCTAGGGTCCTGCATGGCTCACTCCAGCACGCCGAGCCCCAGACAGAGGGCAGCTCTGAGGAAGAGACTGCCAGGAGGCAGCTGGGGGTGGGGTGGGGGGCGCGGGAGGGGGTCCCGAGTCTGGACACCAAGGACAGCTCCTTCAAGAGCATCCGGGGTTTGCCCCCTTGGGAGTCACGGGCCAGGCCTCGGGTCAGCACCATGGATAGCTCAAGGGGGAAGCTGGAGGAAGGGGCTCCGCGCTCCACCTCCGGCTGACGAGGCCTGAGCCCAGCGCTGCCGAGGGCAGCTCCCCAGAACGGGGCGGTGGCTCGGAAGGGAAGGGGCGTCCTGGCGTTCCCTCCCGAGGCCAGCTCATCCCCGGGGCGCTGCTCACTCCTGTCTCCGTGGACAATTTCATCGTGCTGGGGTGGGGCTGAGTCCTGGGGGCTTGGGGAGGTGGCAGGCATGCCTGCCACCAGGTGCCTCACGGTGTCCCTGCTCCCCCACAAGCCGATGATGGACCGGAACAAGGCGGCCGAGCTCCCCAAACTGCAGGTCGGCTTCATTGACTTTGTGTGCACGTTCGTGTACAAGGTGAGCGGGGTGGCCCAGGGCCTGGCTGGGTTTGCAGGGGAGGGGCGGGGGGTGGGCGTGGGGGGGCGCGGGGGGGACGGTGGCTCCCATCCCTTTGAATCTGCACTTAGAATCGAGATCCTCAGTGTCACCCCAAGGGGGTCCCCTCCCCATCAGTTCCTCAGAAGCACCATGAGCCCTCCCCCCCCAATTTCTCCCCCCCAGAATGTCCTCCTGCTCACCTCGAGGTCGTACCTCAAACGTCCCTTCCCGAACCCCATCTAAGGCACCCCCGCCCAGGGCCTGCACACTGTTTGCAGGGCACTGACTGCAGTATGTGTTCAGTGCATTTGTTCAGTGTCTGAACCCTGGGAGGAGGAGGGTGGTCCACTGTCGCCAGCTGGGTGCACGCAGCCCAGCAAACACCCGGGCACAGCCGAGTGACAGTGGGACGCATGCCAAGGAGCTGGGACAGGTGCTGTGACATCAGCTCCAGGGACTGGCAAGGGAGTGAGGGGGCAGAGCCCTCCCGAGTGACACACACCACGAGGTCACAGGCCCTGCCCATCTGGGGGGGGGCAGACCCCACACTCCGAGGAGGTTTTCAGGTTCTGAGCGACGTCCCTCCTGCCCTACTCCCCACCCCAGCCCCCAAGGTCTCACGCTTCCCTTTACTGAAACACCAGCTCCCTTTTCTGCCCCCGCCAAGGGGGGGCTGTCAGTGCCGGGGAGGGAGGCGGGACCAGGGTGCACATGCTGGTCCTGAGGTGGTCACTGCCGGGAACCACCAGGCACTCCCCTCCCACTGCCTCCCCCGCCTGCATCCACCTGCACAGCCTCTGGGTGTTCATACGTGTTCCTGGGCGAGCATGTGCTCTGTGTGATGTGCGACGTGCGTATGAGAGCGGGTGAAGGAGCCCCAAGACCTGCACGTCTGCCCAGCCTTCCCAGCCCCGCTGCCGGGGGAACGTCCCTTCTGCTTTGATGTTTTTCTACTCTGTTCTTGGGGACCTCGCCCCGCAGCTCCTGTTCGAACCTCAAGGACACAAACCCCCGAGTCCTTCTCCCTTTGCTGGGAACGTGGCACCTCCATGCGCCACCCCACCCCGGCCCAGCCTGCCCAGGAGCCGCTGAGGGTGTGGTCCGACTTCTCGGTTCCCTTTCCAGGAGTTCTCCCGCTTCCACGAGGAGATCCTGCCCATGTTCGACCGGCTGCAGAACAACAGGAAGGAGTGGAAAACCCTGGCCGACGAGTACGAGGCGAAGGTGAAGGCCCTGGAGGAGGAGCAGAGGAAGGCGGCCGAGAGGACGGCGGCCAAAAAAGGTCTGCGCTCCACGCCTGCCGCCGCCAAGACCGCACAGCCGCGCCTCGCCTGCAGGGGGCGGGCGCGAGGCAACAGAGTTCAACCTGGAGAAAAGCCAGGCTCCAGGCGGCCCTGCGGTCGGCGCACCAGGGCTCCTGGCTGCACGGGCGGCCACCGTGGGGAGGCCCATCCCACAGCAACAGCCCCGCTGATTCAGTGTAGCTGACGAGCACGGACTGACAGGGCGCGCTCGGGGTCCTAGCCGGGGTCTCAGGAGGGAGGTAACTGAGTGTTACTTCCTCTATAGAGGGGAGGAAAGCCCCGCTGAAACATCGTGAACTCTTAAAGCTCCTCTGTTCCATAATCAGTCAGCAGTGCCCTCTTAAGGAGCTCAGGAACTCCACCTACGCTCCCATGCCAGGCTCAGAGATAAAACAGCAGACGCGTAGAAGACGACAGAACGCGAGCTAGGAGTCAGCGTGCGGGTGTCTCTCCCTGCGCTGCGTGCAGACCACTTGTTCACCTTCACCCCGCACTGTGGGGACGTGGCTCTATTGTAACCGGTCAGCACGCCCCCCCAAATCAGAACCTGTGAGCTGTTGCCTTGGTTCTTGCTTGCGCTCTGCAACTTTTGTCGCCATTCCCTGAAATGTCCTGCAGGGGAGGGAACCAATAGAAACAAGCCAGCTTCAGAGAGGCCCAGGTTGGAGTGTCACCAAGGGCTAAACTAGGAACTGCTGGGCTAATCGGCTTAGGCCAACCAGCCGGTCTCTGCCCTTCCTCCTGCAGGGTGTGTGGAGGGGAGTCTCTGCCCTTCCTCCTGCAGGGTGTGTGGAGGTGAGGAGCTCGGGTTTCTCGCTCACCATCTTGTCTTCTCTCGCAGTGGGCACAGAAGTTTGCAATGGCGGCCCGGCACCCCAATCTTCCACCTGCTGCATCCTGTGAGCCAGTCAGCGGGCCCCCTGCCCCCTCACCCCACTGGGGCTGTGCCTCTAACCACCGGTACAAGAGGTTAAGAAGCCTGAGAAAATAACTGGAGACCATTTTGGATATTTTGAATTTTTTTAAGGTTTGTGTGTTTACGAACCAAAGCCAACTACGAACAATTTGAACAGTGTAGCCTACCTTACACTCATCCATCTTTTGGATGCATAGTAATACCACCAAGAGATCTTCAAAAACGGTCTGTGAACTGTGTGTCTAAAAGCAATGGGTGAATATATTCACACTGCACATGTATCTATGTGTATATGGGTGGAGAAATGGATACATAGATGCCAATTCCCATCTGGTTTAGGAAAAAAATATATGCACAAAAATTTAGAATAAAATCAAAAGAAAACACACTGCCCTTTTTTTATTTGGCGGAGGACGTTCATTTGTGACCAACCGGAAAATCCTGCCAGAAAGGTCCAGGCTGTGAGAACAGCAGTGATCACACTTGAGTGATCTGTGCAGAAATAATCTGTAATAAACCCTGCCCGGGAGCTACTCTGAACCGCGCTGACGGACCAGCGCCTGTGGTCTGCACCACTGAGGTTTCCTTCATGGGAGCAACCACATGCCTCCAAGGACCTAATTAATGTTTCTGAGCCAGGAAGAAAAGCCGAGTCAGACCCAAATGGGACAATGCAAAACTCACGCTTGAAATGGGTACTAAATTACCTGATAGAAATTAAGGACTTTTAACTCATAACGTTAGCTCCAAAGCAAATGTTTCCAGATACTGGAAACTCTCCTTGGCTGCACCCTTGGCCAGGACTGCAAGGCCAATTGAGTTGTTTTAAGGCCAGTTCAAGATGCTGCCCTCTGCCAGTGCTCCCGGCAGGGGGGGGTTGGGGGGGGGATGGACACGCCCCACAAAACCTTCAGCTCAGTGGCACCTGGTGGTGACAAGGGCCTGCGGCTGGGGGCTCCTCCAGGTTCCCAGGGGGACCCCGTGCCAGCTAAACACCAACCTCAGGATACCCCAGGGGGTGTGCACCATCACGCACTCCAGCCTCACCTTAACTGAAAACAGAGCTGTACGCCGCTTCTCACTTTCTCCTCACGTTTGCAGATGAACTCATTTGACAAATGAACTGGGGCTCTAAGCCTAGGAAACCTGCTCCTGGCACAAAACTGGGAACAGCGACTTGACACCAGGCCTGGGGACAAAAGGCCACAGCCACCAGGGGTGGAGCCTGCCGTCTGCTCAGGCACAAAGGCCTGAACAGCACAAAGGCCTGAGCCCCCTGAACAGCACAAAGGCCTGAGCCCCCTGAACAGCACAAAGGCCTGAGCCCCCTGAGCAGCACAAAGGCCTGAGCCCCCTGAGCAGCACAAAGGCCTGAGCCCCCTGAACAGCACAAAGGCCTGAGCCCCCTGAACAGCACAAAGGCCTGAGCAGCACAAAGGCCTGAGCCCCCTGAACAGCACAAAGGCCTGAACAGCTATAGCTGCACCGCCGCCTGGTCCTCAGGAGGCCACATCCCCTCCCTGGGGTCAAGGGGAGAATGTGCAGGAGGGCGATGGAAATCCAGGTCCCAACCATAAAGGCATCAGGCCATCTCCACCCCCACCATCTGCAAAGCCTGCCCCTCCCCTGCCCATCCAAGGGTCTGGGCCAGGCTCGGAGCATAGAAGGCCGAGCAGCACTCACACGCCTGGCCAGCTGTGTCTCCGCTACAGACCGCATCCTTTGGGCTCCGCCACAGATACCCTGGAGCAGGCAATGGAGGTTCTGTGCATCCCGCCCGGTTTATGCACTGGTCACTGACTGGTTCTTCTGGAATCCCTCCCCATCCACACCCCACATAACCTGAAAAGGTAGGCACACAACTGCTGAGTCTGAGTCCAGAAACCAAACAACCGGGGACAATAAAGGAAAGTCAGAGAATCACACAGTACAGGAGGCTTTATTCATCCACACTGCTCCAGGGAAAGGCAGGCTCACTTTAATATGCTGTCCTCTCGGGCTGAAGAATTGGAAGGAAAAGAGACGCGCCGTTACACACTCGGGCCATCCAAAGGGCCCACTTTCGACGTTCAGTGTTAAACCACCCAGCATCTCATTCCATGGTGAGCCCGGCTATGCTCTGCTGCCACCCCCATCCTGGGCCTTCCTTATCCCGCCCGTCCAGACTGGAACCCGCCGCCGCAGGCAGGGAGAGGTGAGCCTAGTTCTGGTCCTGGGGCCTCTCTGAGGGTGGCAGACGATTCGCCTCGCCTAGGGGCCCAGGCCTCACTAAAGGCAGGTATCGCCGTGTACCCCCAACACCCACACCTGCTCTCCCTCCCACTCCCCGAGAAAAGGACCCAGGGGCCAGTAGGGATCAAGACTGCGGCCCCTCCCCTCCACTGTGGGGCTCATCCGGAGCAGCAGCTGTTTCTGAAAATCCGGGTGGAGAACAAATCTATGAGATTCGGCAACACGAGTACCTTCTGCCAGTTCTTTCTCTATGCGTCTCTGCTCATCCTGCTTCTTCTTCTCCTCAGCTGCTATCCTCCTCTCCTCCTCTGCCCGGGGTTTCAAGTAATCTGTTAAAGGAAAGGGAAGAGGAGGAGTGATATCAATGAACTTTTTCACCGAAGTGCTGAGTAAAAGGAATTCAGTCCACAAGCAAAGTCATCTTCAAGTGCACTGTGAACGCCAGAGGTACCTGCTTCCCACTCTCCTTTACCTAAATATACATAAAGCCCTGACACTCACTCCTCAACAGAGAGTCCAACCCGGAGGGCAGCTACAGGGTCCCCGCTGCCACCCCAGGCGTCTTGCCGCCCCTCACTCAGGCCTCTGTGCTGCAAGGGGCTGCCCGGCCAAACTACACGCCTGCCGCGGCGGCGCTCGGGGGTCAAGCCCGCTCGGGTTTCTGGGTCTGGCACCTCCCGCCCTGCCCCTCTCCTGCCCGAGTGCGTCTACTGCCCGGCACCGGGGACCCCGCACCGTCTTCGAGAAGCCCCGTGAGCGCCCCGTGGGCTGGGACGGCTGTATCCGCCCGTGGTCACTCACTGTAGCGCTTGGCTCCGTACGCCACGCCGAGGAACAAGGCGGAGTAACGGCCGAGCTGCGGGGAAAGGGCGGTCAGAACCGGCGGAGCGGAACCGGGGTCCGGGGGCTTTCTCAGCCCGCGGGGCGGGGGTCCCGGGCGCGGGGGACGGGTGAGGGGAAGGGGGGGCTCGCACCCACGGCGTCTGGGGCCGATGGTGGGGGGGGAATCGCAGCCTCCGGGTCGGGGCGCGGGGGGGTGAGACAGGGGTGGTTGTCCCGCCGGACGGAGGCCGGGCCGCACGTCTCGAGCTCCGCGGAGTCGTTCACGCGCGGGCCCACGCGGAGCCGAGCACCCGGCCGCGGCCGCGAAACCTGGTTCACCTTGATGAGCGGAGAGACCTGCACTGGCGGAACCATCTTGCCCGTGACCTTCGCACCGGAAGCACAACGCGGACCGAGGAGGACGCCGCAAGGGCCCGGAAAACACGGGAGACGCAGACGCCCACCCCGGTGGGCGCATGCGCCGTCAGCAGCAAGAAGGCGCCGGAGCCGCCCCCTGGCGGCCGGAGGGAGAACGGCGCGCGCGCCCGTTCGCGGAGGGGTGACGTCACCCGGCGCGCGGCTCGCGACAGGCTCCGCATGCGCAGTGGCCCCGGCGGCACGTGCTGGTTCCCCAGAGCGGGTGCGACCCCTCCAGGTACTGAAGTTTTCGGACCAGGTTAAGCACAAATCGAGGCCCGCACACCACAGGTACAAATATTTGAAAAGTATAAGTCCACATTACAAAGTGCGAAATAGCGTGCTCGCTATCCTCCCTCCCTGGGCTGTCCCGCCCCGCCCACTGCTGCAGTGCGGCCCCAGCCACGCCGAGGCTCGTCCAGGCCCGCAGCAGCCCCAGGTCAGCCCAGAGGACGGCCCAGGAAGGGGCTCGAGGCTCCGGGCAGGGAATCCGGGGTCCGGGTACAAAATGTAACCTGAGTGCAGGCCGGCTCCCAGCAGAGAGGGGTGGCCGTGGCCATCCCCTCTGGGCTCACAGGCCAGGCCGACCATGTGGCCTCCGAGTCGCTTCCCGGGGCCGCACTGCCTGGGGTGCCCCCTCCTGCCACCTCCACCCCCGGTCCCGGACCCAGCGCCGCAGCAGAGCTAGAGCTTCCTCACCCTAGGAGCCTCTCGAGCAGAAGGGCGCTCAGGTCTTCCTGAGAAGGCCACCCCAGCAGAGCCTGCTGCCTGCGTCTCCCCACCTCCGGCCCTCAGGATCACGCAGCCCCAAGCTTCACATCAGGCAGGTCCTCACTCTCACTTCTGCTGCCCTCTGTTGGGGAGGCGGGGGTTGCACTGGTGGGGTACTCTGGCCCCCTCAGAGGAGAAGACTGTCTGCCCCAGATCTGTGGTCAGCCCCAGTGAAGACACAGCTGACTGAGCCCAGGTGTGCAAACAGGCTGCCCAGAGATGGGCAGTGGTGGCCAGACAGCCTCCCAACTGAGCCTGCTGTGCTGACACAGTTCCCACGGCAACGGGGCTTGGGGGTCCGGTGGGAGGACCACCCATGCCCTGGGCCTTGTGCTGCTCCAGGCATAAGCTCCCGGAGAACCAGGGCTGGGGGCTCACAAGCGTCCCTGCTCCACTGCTGGGGGAGATCACTTCTGATTCTAAAGAGAACACAATGCAGGGACAGAAATTCCAGGGCACATAGCATGTGCTCAGTAACTCTGCACCAAGGGGAAGCCCCTCGGCAGCCGCCAGGGGCCTGAGCAGACCCTGCTCCCTCTCCATTTGCTGGGGAGCCCTGGCTCTGGGCCTTCCACTGGGAAACTAGTAAATCACCTGTGCTGTTTCCTGGGCTGGCGGTGGGAACGCCAAGGCGGATCCTGCAGGGCAGCTGGGCTCTTTTCTGAACCCTGAGGACTCCTGCCTGACGCCCGTCCTCTGTGGCCTCTGCGGGGCCTGGGGTGGGGGGAGGGCCTCTTGACCCGCCCCCTCCCCGCTCATTCCTTCCCAAGGAAGCTGTAAGCACACACTGACCCCACAAGGCACAGAGTAACCCTCGTCCGCCGCCCACAGGCCGTGTGGCGACGCTGAGCACCATGCCTCCACCTCCTTGCCCTGGAGCAGCCGGGCAGATGACCTCAGGAGGCAAATGTGGTTTCCCTTCCCTGGATTTTAAAATAAACCAGATTTCTCAGCAACTCCTCTTTCCAGAATCAAAAATAAATTTCTCTGGGGCTGAAGGTGGGGCCAGAGTGCTGGTGGGGGGACCGCATACCACTAGCTTCCACGGTGCCGGGGGGAGTGGCGGCCAGCGGAGGGCACGCACAGGCCCAGGAACACACGCTTACGGAAACCGCCCAGGGAAGGCCCCTGAAGCTGGGGAGACCCTCATGGGCCCAGAGTCCTTCCTGGGGACTGCGGGGTGGGGCCGGGGGGCGCATCCAACCTGGCTCAGGACACAGGGGCCGCCTGCTGACACCCCTGCACCTGTCAGGGCCAGCTGTCCGTGCTGAATCCCGATATTCTCCCAGGAGCCAGGCTCTGCGGCTATCTTTAGAGCTGCGCTCAGACCGAGGCCGGCCGCAGGACACCTCCCCAGGGGCTCAGCTAGCCTCCTCTGACCCTGCCCGAGTCTGGGCCTCCTGAGCACAGACCCCATGGGGCCACCCTCTCTCGGTGTGCTGTTCCCCACTCCCGCAGCCCGGCCGAGGTCCGTCCCGGCGTCGCACCCAGACCCGCCTGGCTGGCAGTGATGGGGTCCCCGCGCAGCCCAGGCCCAGGTGTCCCACATCGGTCACACGTTAGCCCCCCAGGGGTCCTCCAGACAGAGCCCCCAGGAGCCCCCAGGTCCCTCCAGGCGGGTCACGCATCCCCAGCCAGGTTCCTCAAATGGTGAGCTGGCCCTGGGATCGCGGATGGCAGCACCTCAGGAGCACCACGTGACGGAGGGTGTGTGCCCCTCGCCTTCCAGCCGCAGCAGGTGCTGTGTGGTTCAGAGATGTGCCCCTGAGGACCCCCACCCAGTGATTGCAGCTCATCCCAACCCCACCCAGACCTGGCCCTGGAGGCTCAGAAAACTTGTTCTCCAGGTATGAAACTGCGGGGTCCCACCTGCCCACTTCATCTGCCCGCTGGCCTCCTCCTGGTGCTCGGCCTGCAGGCCCACCCCCCCCATCCCTTCCTGCCACCAGCTCTGCACTTGCCCACCGCCAAGGACCAGGGCATCTTCTCCCTGACTTTGTGGTGGCCGCCAACATCTGGCACCACCAGCGGGCACCTGGGCCAGGTCCCCTCCCCAGACTCTGCCCCTGGGGCCATGGCGTAGCAGGAAGATCTGGTTGAGTGCTGGGCCCAGCCCACATGGGCCATCCTCCATCCCAGAAATGTCTTCCCCCTCAGAGGGGGCCTGCCGTGGGGACAGGAGGGCTGGCCCCAGGGCTGGGGTCGGGGCCTGGGACGTCTCTGCCACCAAGGCGGGGAGGCAAGGGCAGACAGACATACTTGGGGAACGCTTGCTGACTGGCCACCAGGGTCATTCACAGTAACTGTGTGCAAGTCTGGGAAAGGTGCCCCTTCCTCTGGCTCCCGCAGTCCCCAGGCCCTTGACCCATGTGCAGGTCACCCCAGAGATGCACAGAATCCAGGAGAACACAGGCTCCAGGGTAGGGGGCGGGTGGGGGGGTGCCGGGAGGCTGGGGGCCTATTGGGCCAGCAGGATGGGGGCGTCTGACTCACTGCTGGCTGCCAGAGCTCGCTCTGCAGTTGTCCAGTCCCCCGGGTAGCCCTGAGCCTGTCCTTGTAGGGAGTGGCAGCCGGAGCCTGAGCTGTCCTGGGGGACTGGGTAGGAGCTTAAGACGGACGACCTCAGCAGGGAGGGCACAGACCATTGCATCAGGCAGACCCAGGCATGGTGAGTGTGCTGCGTGTACACACACGAGTGTGTCTGTACCTGATGTGCGTGTGGGACCGTGTGGATGGGTGTGTGTGCACGTGTCACATGCATGAGTGTGTTTTGCCTGATTACGTGTGCATACAAGTTGAGTTTGTGCGCATGTGTGAGGGTCTGCGTGTGCTGGGGTTTGGGGGAGATCTGTGCCCTATGACAGCCCTGGTGACAGCCTGGGGCTGGAAGGTGGGGGTCCTGGCCTTCACCCTAGTGGGATCCCCAGAACAAGCCCTTCCACCTTCTGGCCACCGGCACGGTTCATTTGCTCCCTGGTCCTCCTGGCTGGACTGCAGACTGAGCAGGGCATAGTTCAGGGTGAACCCTGGGTGCTGTGCTCTGCCAGGGGCCCCCCAGGGGCCCCTCTGACCGTGCCAAGCACCTGCAGCTGCCCCAGCCCAGGGATACGGGCTTGGGGTCCCCTGGAGCCCCAAATGCCATGGTCCACCCATCTTCTGCATTGTCTCCCCAAATGCCTGGGTGCCCCCAAGGAGACCCTCGGGCAGGCTGGGGGACCCTGAGCCTTGGTGTTCTCGTCTCAGGCCAGCAGGAAGACCAAGAAGAAGGAAGGGGGGGCCTTGCGGGCCCAGAGGGCATCATCCAATGTCTTCTCCAACTTTGAGCAGACCCAGATCCAGGAGTTCAAGGAGGTGAGGCCCTGCTCTTGTACCGGGAACCCCTCCACCCAGAAGCTCATGCCTGAGGGGTCCCCTGGGAAATGTAACGCAGGTGACAAGGCCCTCGATCCAGAGCCAGGAAAGGGGGCGCCTGCCCTCATTCAGGGCAGCCCAGTGAACCTGGCCTCGGTTCCAGGCGTTCACACTAATGGACCAGAACCGAGACGGCTTCATTGACAAGGAGGACCTGAAGGACACCTACGCCTCCCCGGATATGTGCCCCAGGGGCAGAACTCCACCACAGCACCCCGACTCCCCCGCCCTCCGGCTCCCAGGAGTGTCCTCGCTCTGGTCCTCGGCCGTCAAGCCTGACCTGACTTCCCGTGGGCTCGGAGGAGGAGGTGGGCCTCTCCTGGGGAGAAATTCCCCTCTAGTTCGACCAGGGCTGGGAGAGGGCATCACGGGGTGGGTGGCACAACCCGAGCACGGGCGTCCCAGAGCGGGAGGCTGGGCAAAGAGCTCGAGGAAGGGGCTGATGCCTCTGCGCGGGGGCGGCTGGCACTCCCACCCCCGGGCGCGGTGAGGAGGCCCAGGAATGGAGCTGGGAGGGGACAGGGAGACCCACCTTGGCAGGCTGCACGGCCCAGCCCGCGGCCCTCCCTCACTCCCCACCTCTGCCCAAGGCGGTCCTGCCCTTGGAGCCGGGGGCGGGGGCAGGCTGGCTTCTACCTGGGGGGTGCCCGCCTTTCCTCCAGGCCCCCTCACGCCCAGGTAACAGATCACAGGCCTTCTGGGCTCCTCTCCCCCACTCAGTCCACCTCCCGGGGCTGGGGTTTGGGGTTCTGCTGACCATCAGAACCCGCATCCACCACGCCTGGGCCAAGGGTGCCTGCACTGGCTCACCTCTCTCTCTCCGGTCTCCCCATCTTCGTTCTGGGGTTGCCTGGAGAATGATGGAGGGGGGTGGCCCCGTGGGGCATCTGTATGGACCACAAGGCAGCCAGGGCGGGCGACACTCCTGCCCTGTGACCCCACCCCCCCACCCCCGACGTCTGCAACAGGCAAAACCAACGTCAAGGACGAGGAGCTGGACGCCATGCTCAAGGAGGCCTCGGGGCCCATCAACTTCACCATGTTCCTGAACATGTTCGGGGAGAAGCTGAGCGGTGAGTGCCAGGCCAGCCCGCAGGTCTGCCAGCGCAGTGTGTGCGCTTACTTGCTTCCAAGCACTTAGAGATCCACACGTCTCACATAAAAACCCAAATTTGCAGATCTCTTGAAAAGCCCCAGGACCTGGCATTCTGGGACCCACATCTGTGGGGCCCCGTCAGCCCCCCAGGGTGGGTGAGCTGACAGCCCAGACCCAACTCTTCGCCCACTGACGGGGGCCTCTGTCACTCACTGAGAACTCGCCCAGCTCTGGGCCTAGCGGGACCCAAGGGACCCCGAGAACAGTACCCCTGGGGTGGGAGCTGAGGGTCTCCCAGGTGCTCAGAGTGGGAAGGCCATTCAGGGCACTGAGTGGGCAAGGGCATGGACCCCAAGACGCCCAGGACTCAAGGCCTCCTGTGGGCAGGCACGGATGCCGAGGAGACCATCCTCAACGCGTTCAAGATGCTCGACTCCGACGGCAAAGGCAGCATCAACAAGGACTAGTAAGTGTGGCCGCAGGCGCCCGGGCATCACCAGGGTAGGAGGGGTGCCAACCCCCCGCCCAGCTTTCAGGTCCTGATTGGCCTGCCCGGGATCCTGAGTCCCTCAGGGTAACCGAGGGCAGGATCAGCCCTACCCACACGGGGCCAGTGGCCACTGCCATTCAGACCATCGCTGGGTCTTTAGCCCCTTTAGGGGCTACTTCAGCCAAGCACCGTGAACGGACCTATTCGGTGTGCCAGGCACTGGCCCCCCGGGGTGTGGGGGTCAGGGAAGCCTCCCTGTGGGCACCCCCCCACCCCACCCCAGTGCCCAGGACTCACCCAGAGCCAGGCTCCCAAGAGGCACCTGCCCTGTGAGCGGGTGGGATTGAAGGGGGGGAACACCCACCTCGGAGCAGCCCTGTCCCCCCACGTGGCCCCGTCACGGGGCTCCCCCGGGGCCACCCCTCCAGGTCAGGGCCATGCCTTCTCCAGAGCAGCCTAATCTGGCCCCTCCCCCCTGTCCTCAGCATCAGGCGGCTGCTCATGTCCCAGGCCGACAGGATGACTGCTGAGGAGGTTTGTCCCCTCACCCCCACCCCACCTCCTTCCCCAAGGCCCTCTGTGAAGCCCAAGCATGGCTCTGGGGGCTCAGGAGGGGGACGTGCCTCAGCCCCCAGAGGCTGCAGCCTTGGGGAGGGTGGGACGCCCTGTGTCCAGGAGGGGAGACACCCGCCCCGGCCCCAACCCTTGCTCTGCAGGGTCTCCCCCCACTTCCTTCCCCCCAAGCACAGAAACAAGACAGCCTGGAGTCCAGTTCCTGTAATTAATTCACCTGCTGGCTACGGCCTCAGGGACCCTCCCACTCCCTCCCACCCCTGCCTGGGCCTCACAACCCACCAAACTCGCAGGTTGACCAGATGTTCCAGTTCTCCACCATCGACAGTGCAGGCAACCTGGATTACAAGGCACTGAGCTACGTGCTCACCCACGGGAAGGAGAAGGAGTGAGGGGCACCCCTACCACACTGGGCCGTGGCCAGTTCAATAAACGTGAACCCACAAACCAGCCTGCGAGTGTCTCTTTCGGAGGGAGAATGTGTCCCCTTGGGGGTGGGAGTGACCCCTGGGGGCAGGAGGGTATTCAGGGGGTGGGAGCGTCTGCCTGGGGCCCACCCTCTGCTTCCGGCCCAGCCTGGTCCCACCTGCTCTCCCCACCTGTGCTAGCGCCAGGCTGGGGGGCTGCTCGTTCAGGGGTCTGCAGAGGTTGAGCATGGCTCTGGGATAGGCTCCTTCAAGGAAGGCCTTCCCCACACCTGTCCACTCCAGACTTGGCCACGCTGGGGCCCTCAGAATCCCCAGCCCACTCAGCGCCCCCTCAGCCCGTGCCCCCAGGCCAGGCCAGCCTCCCCACACGCAGCCCCTGCCCCAGCCACCCTGAGTCTGTCCTGGCCGCTGGAGCGCCCCGCCCGGTCGGCGGCCTCTTGTCTACACAGCAGCAGCTCTCCTTGCTACATCCACAGGGAGTCCCCTGGGCCAGCCCGCCTGTGTTCCAGGACCCGGGGCCCCCCGGATGCTGACACCATCCCGGCCTCAGGTGTGACTGGTGCAGCCGAGGGGACCAGGGCCTGCCTCTCCTGGCCGCCCCTTCACATCCCCAGGCCCTCTTCTCATCACACCAACTGCTCCCCAGCCTCTGGTCCTCTGCAGGGGCCCCATGACGTCTCGGAGGACTCCCAGGGGGAGGGAGGCAGAGCCAGGAGCACCGGCCCCAGGAGGGGCTGCTGGGGACGGGGGGCTGCGGCGGGGCCTCGGGGGGTGGCTGCCGAGGTTGCCGGGCGCACGTCCTCCTGGATGGAGGGGCTGGTGTCGGCCTCGGCCTGCAGGCGCCGGTGTGGGGTGTGGAGGAAGAGTACCACAAGGCAGCTGAAGAGGACGCACAGGCCGGCCATCAGCAGCGTGGACACTGGGGAGACGTGGCCCAGCTCTGCCGAGGCCCCCCAAGTGCCGGAGTGCCCACCCGGGTGCTGGGGACCCTGGACCCCACTAACCATGACCTCAGAGTGACCCCGGAGACAGATCCTGTCCCAGCCCCAAGAGGCCCCAAAGGTGGGTTCACAGCCATGAGCCCCAAGGTCACCGCACCAGATCTGGGGACGTGGGCGTGCAACACGCCATCTCTCTGGTGGCCGACCCCACTCCCGTCTCTCTCACACTCTGTCTCTGTCTTTGTCTTTCTCACTCTCTGTCTCTCCCTGACTCTCTTTGATCTCATTTCAAAACCAGTCACGTAGGGGTTAGAGGTTGAGCTCTCATAAGGGCCTCAGGGCTGCTCCCACCAGGCTGAGCCTGAGGTTCGGCCTGTTGTCCTCTGACCCTACCCCGATCCCCCAACCCCCGCCGTGGGTGCCCTGCACCCGCCCACCAAGGACAGCGGAAGTCGCCCAGAGGCCCATGGAGGGGAGATTCCCAGGGCTGGGTGGGGGCCGGCCTGCCGGCCTGCGCGCTCGGAGCCCCACAGGCTGCGGCCCTCACCCTTCCAGTCTAGCGGGTCCTGGCCGTCCCGGCAGGTGGAGAAGGACGGCTCCACGCGGCGCGCGGTCAGGGAGGTCAGCAGCGCCACGGTGAGCACACCCTCGGCCTGCCTGCACAGCCACGAGGCCCTCAGCCCTGCCCGGGGCACTGCTTGCTGCCCCGGCACCCGTAGTCAGCCCGAGGGCAGGGCACTGCTCTGGTCACCATGGGCCCAGCGGCCAGCCCAGGCCAGCACATGGCAGGCGCGCAGGTCACCTGCTGTGTGGCCTGGGGTGGGGTGAGGGGAGGGTCTCCGGGTCCCCAGGGAAGCGTTGGGGGATGGGCACTCACCCCAGCACGAGAACCAGGCCCGCGCCCGCAGCCTCGCCCACAGGGAAGGACCACTCGACAGCCAGCTCCATGGCGACAGGCGCCGCTGAGAAGCAAAGAGCCCAAGCAGCGAGCAGATGGTCTGTCCCCCGAGCCGGGGCACCTGGGGGCAGCGAGCCGCACAGATGGATGGGGCGGGAGTCAGACGTGCCGCAGCCCTAGACGCCCAGACCCAGCCAGGCCCTGCACCGGGGGGTCGGGGCAGTGCCCAGGGTCGGAGAGGCCATGGAGCCTGTCCCACGCAGGGACCACCCCAACGAGCAGTGCCTGGGCCCGAGTGGGTCTGGATGTCCGTTACGGCCGACCTGCCAACTCCCCCACCCCGAGGCACCCCACTTTGACTCCTGCAAGGTGGTCTCGGCTCAGAGGACTCTCACCAGGGCAAAGGCCACGCAGACCAGAGGTGTCAGGCAGAGGCCGATCTTGACAGCTCCAGTGAAATGCTTGGTCCGGTCCACGTACAGGCCAAGAGCCAGCGCCCCCAAGACCCCAAACGCAATGAAGAGAGCCCCGCAGAGGCCTGCAAATTCCTGGAGGA
Source organism: Balaenoptera musculus (assembly GCF_009873245.2). Lineage (NCBI taxonomy): Eukaryota > Metazoa > Chordata > Mammalia > Artiodactyla > Balaenopteridae > Balaenoptera > Balaenoptera musculus. The sequence goes on along the minus strand of NC_045789.1, from coordinate 140,542,363 downwards.
GGAGAGGAGGTGGGGGCGCCCTTTCATCTGGGCTCCAGGAGGAGGCCCTCATCCTTAGGATGTACGCCATCACCGGGGAGCCCACGGCAGGGTCACTGAACGGAGCCTGAGGCCCAGGCAGGATGACACGGAAGGCTCGGCTGCACCGTTGGCTGGGGGAAGAGGTGTCCTCCCCTGGAGGTGCCATTTCCCTGCGTTACCCCCACCCAGGAACTCAACAATTGCTAGAGAAAGGGCCTGGCTACTGCAGACACCCCTCAGTGCCAATCACCCCTGAAAAACTGGGAACACGAGGGGCCCGAACCCCACACCCAGGGCTGATGCAGACAGTGGAGGGCACGGCCAGAGGTGCTATGAGTGGAGCAAGGCCCTCTCCTCTGCATCTCCACGATCAGCGGGTCCCACGGGGCTGGGGTGGGTGGGGCATGGGGGAAGCGCCACACGAAACCCCAGTGGAACACACTTGGGCTCTGCCAGCACCCCGTCCCCACGGCCACCACCCCACTGTCTGCAGACACAGATTTTCACACAGCATCTCAGTAGCGCCCACATCACCCCATCCAGGTATGGAAACCCAGCGCCTGGGAAGGTCATGGGCCATTCCACGGCCACCAGCGGGAGAGCAGCGGCGGAAGAGAGCCTGTGGGGTAACAGGCCCCCAAAGCTCCGTCCTGCCGCGGGGCCCCCAGGGCGGGGCCGGCACCCACGCTGGAGTAGCCGTTCACGCAGAGGATCTGCTCCAGGAGGGACGAGAAGCTGGAGAAGATGCCAATGCTGCCCCAGAGCACACGGCCAGGATGACGTAGGCCTTGTTCCTTGCGAGCTAAAGCGGAGGGGCTGCTCGGTCCAGGAGCTCCAGCAGCACAGCCAGAGGCGCCCCGGGGCAGCCCCGCCCCCCTCCCCTCCCGGCCTCCCCCAGCACACACCGCTCTGACCAGCTCCAGCCGGCTAGGAACTTCCGCGAGGTGGAGTGGACAGCCCCCGCGGAGGGCGGGGCGGGGGGCGTGCTCTCCCAGACGCACGCAGCGGGCAGCAGGGGTGATGCAGGTGCCCAGCTGCGGGGAGGGTACGCACGAGTGCACTCGCGTGTGTGTGCAGGCACAGGCACAGGCCCTCGAGGATGCGTGCACACGCGTGTGGGCGCCTCATGCCCGCGTCTCCAGGCTCCCTGCCGGCCACCCCCACAGGTCATCCCCAGGTGGATGTCGGCAAGCCCCAGGGTTGTGCTGGGCCTGCTCTGCTTCGTTGCGTTTGGAAACCCAGCTTTCAGGATATGTCTGCAACCCAAAGGTGACTGCGACAGCCTCAGCCTCAGCGCTCTCCGGGAGCTCCATCCAGCGGCCACCTGGAACCCCCCTCCCACCTCTGTGAACGACCCCAACACTCGCCCAGCTGGAAGCCCCTCTCACCTCGGCGCACCTCCAAACCCCCAGCCCTGAGCCTGCCCCACTGCCCCACCCGATCAAAGCCCTGGCTCTCTCCCTGGACACTCTGGGCACACCCTTGGCTCTCCGAGTCCTTCTGGACCAGACGGAGTCACTCTCCCCTCCGACGCCCCCCCAGGTGTCCATCACGCCAATGCTTGCCACCTGCGCTGACCCTTCCCGCCACCCTCCCCTTGCTCAGCGGACACACTGGCCTCTGGCTGCAGGCCCCACCCCTCGGCCTCACGTCCACCTCAGAGTCTTCTGGTCCCTCATCTCCCTCCCTTGCCCCCACAAACGCCTCCTCCTGCTCCAGTCGGCCTCTCGCCCCTCCGGAGCTGCCTCCCCGCCAAGGAAACCGCCAAACATCCCGGTCACTGGAGTTGTGCCTGATGCTGGGAAGATGCCCAGTACTTGCACATGAGGAGACCCCACGTGCATGGAGTGCGACCCATGTGTGACCGCAGAAGGTGGCAAGTGCACACTCACACAGACAGGTGTGGATGCACGAGCCCGCCACTACGGCACTTGTGCACACACGCACTAGCACACAGCCCATAAACATACACACACACACGCAAACACGTAGCCATTCATGCACACCGACACACTCTACACCATACACATGGGTGCACACACATGCACACAAACACACATGCACATGAGCATGCATGCACACACACTGCACACACACACTCACGTGCGTGCACTCCTGAGCTCCCTCACCATCAAGGGGATGTCCTCCTCCTTCTTCACCAGGGTGGGAGACAGCAGGTTGGCCACCAGGATGCCCAGGGGGTTTGCTGAATGGACGGGGACATGTGTCAGCTCAGAGTGGCAGGCTGGTCCCCAGCCCCCAGGAGGAGTCCCCACCCTCCAAGAGCGGGGAGCGCAGAGGTGCCGGGCCACACACTAAGCCAGCGGGGACGTCGGCCTCACCCCCGGGACTCACACACGGTGCCGATCGTGTTGGCTGGGGCCCTCTGGCGCTCGGGAAACCACAAGGCGGCCAGCTTGGCTGGAGAGATGACCAGGGTCTGGGCGAGGGCACAGAGGCTCTGCCCACCCATGAGGAAAGCAAATGGGTCCTGGCTGCTGGTGATCATGCAGGGCTGGGAGCGGATCACGCTACCCACAAAGTTCAGCCACGCACATAGGATGGTCTGCAGGGCTGGGGTCAGAAGAGCTGCCCACCAGCCCAGACTACCCCCTCCAGCACCCCAACCTCCACCCACCATGCAATGGCTGGGGACCCGGATCTAGGGAGGGGGTGATGGCTCTCGAGCCCACACTCGGGGACCCCGCCCCCAGCCACATGGATGCGTAGTTTGCCCAGATGGGCCAGACAGAGGAGCACACTGGGGGCCACTCAGCGGACACTCAGTGCCTGTGGGGTACAGCCAGGTGGACAAGGGCTTTCTGCAGGAGGGAGGGGGAGGCAGGCCTGGCTTGGCCCTGAGATGAAGGTGTCGCAAAACAAGCCTGTGAGCACTCCACCTCAGGGGACCCAGCAACGCAGGAGCTCGCCCGGGCCGCGCCCCCCACAGTGGAGGCTACGAGAGCCAGGCTTCCTAACCCAAACAGAGCTCGGACCACAAAGCCTCACAAGACTCCGAGCTTAGGCGACGGCTGCCTCTCCTTCCCTTTCTTCAGGACAGAGCCGGGCGCAGATCTCCCAGGTTTAGGGAGAGCTCCCAGGCCCAGCAGCTTCCTGCCCGGCCTGATCCAGCGGCGAGAAAGCCTGGTGTCTGGTCGCCACACCTGCCCTGCTGAGCAGCCAAGCTCATCCCTCGCCAGCCTCGCCCCATCCTCGTTTATCCCCAGAGCTTGTGGCCGGAGGGGCAGAGACAGGTCTAAAACACACACAGCGACGTGGGGACAACTGTTTGCCCCCACTGCACATTTCCCTTCCACCCGTTCCCAGCCTGCCAGGTGCCCCCGCACATCCTTTGAGAACGCTGGCGGCCGCCCCACACGCTGGCTCTCACCCAGACCCACTCCGGGGCCACCCAGACCTCACTCCAAGCACAGCCCCACCTGCCCTTCACACTGCCCCTCAGAACCCGAGGGCCCTGCTCATCTGGCTGCAAAGGGCATAAGCAAGGGGCCACGTGGACTTGGCCGGGACACACCTGATGGTCCCTGCTCCCAGTGGTGACCACGCAGGGATCATGACAATTCCGGGTGCGATTCTTGTTTGCTCCGTAATGACCTGTGAACAAGACAAGTGCAGTGGGACAGCCTCGGTGTCCAAGGACCTTCTCAGGGCCGCCCAATGCCTGCCCACCCCCAGACTCATCACAGCAGCTCAGGGGGCTGGGGGAGACCGCTGCTCTGCATTCTCAGACCAATGCACCCAAACCCAGTTCTGGCTTCACAGCGTCTAGACACAGGGACGTGGTGAGTCCTGCAGAGAAAAGAGGCTTCTGGAGTCCCGGCAGACCCCAGGCCCAGGCAGCAGAGGCCACCTGTCCCAGCAAGCAGAGGAGAGAAAAGGCCCCAAGAAGTTCGGAATGACATCCAAGAGGGGCTGCCGCCCGAGAACCTCTCCGAGGCGGTGTCTTCCTGCCTCGCCTGCCGCCCCTCCTCCTCTCGGTCTCTGCTTCTGACTGTCCCTCGGCCGCTTGGCACCTCCCTGAGCTGTGGGTCCCGCTGCCACCTGCAGCTCTGCATTACGTGATTGTGGCCACCCAAGGCTGCCCAACCAGTCCCGGGGATCCTGAGGGAGGCCAAGCGATGTTCCTTCGGCAGACGCGGCAGCACAGGGGAGGGGAGCCCAGGGAACCGGCGGGGGCAGCGCGGCAGCCTGATCCCCAGGGAAGGCGGCCACGTGGGCTCAGCTTTGGGAAGGGCGTGCAGATAGATGCCCACCCAGGGCACACGAGGGTGGCCCGGCCCAGGGCTGGAAGGGAGGAGAGAGGTCCACCGGCTGAGCCCGGCAGGCAGCGTGTGATGGGCTGGGCAGAGCGACTGGGGCCTCAGGGGTGAGTCTGGGGGAGAAGCAGGCAGGGAGAGCTGGGTCCCTGGAACTGGCAGACCTGGTTCTCACTGCCTGCTTCTCTGGTCTCGGGGGCTGTGATGATGAACACAGTCCCAGACAGCAGTGGGGACAGTTCTAGAACAGCTGACGGGTCACTGCAGACCCCAGCTGGGTAGCTATGAAGAGAACGGTTGGGCAGGTAAGGGAGGCCTCCTGTGAGGGACCTTGGAACTGAGTCAGAAACCCAAGGAGGGCGTCCAGGGCACAGGTAAGGGGTTGCGGAGGGCAAGAGCCAGAGCCAGATGCAAAGGCCTGTGCCAGGGGTTGTGCTTTGCAGAAGGGAGGCGGGGACCACTGGAGGAGACCTTCTTGGCTGTGGACAGGGACCCCCTCCTGTGGCAGGAGAGGGATCCTTTCCAAACCAGCGAGGGTCACAGGACCCAGGCGCAGTCACCGCGAGGGCAGACACAAGCCCCGTTCTCCCTGCTCAGCCTCGGCCAGGGAAGGGGCTCTCCGTCCCTGTCCTACCCTGAGGTCGCCGGCGGCCCCGCCCCGCGCTCCCGCCGTCCCGCAGATCCCGAGAGGTCGGAGGGCCGGTCCTAGAGCGGCCGCACCCGGGTTCTCACTGTCCGATTCTCCAGAGAGGCGGGCGCCCGGCGAGCACCGGGACACTGGCGGGCGCGAGGGGCGCGACAGGTGGGGCTCAGCGGGGTCCCGGCCTCGGCTCGCGCCCCCGCCCCAGCCCCCCGAGCCCCGAGCCCCGTTCCGTGGCGTTGGAGCAGCTGAGCCGGCTGAGCACCGGCAGGGAGACCCAGCGGGGCGCGTAGGTGCCCAGCACGCTCCGGGCAGGAGCCGCGGCGGCCCCAGGCCAGGCCGCCGCCTGCCCCGCCATCGCCGCCGCGCCCCAGCTGCCGGCGTTTGGAGCCGCGCGTGGGCTGGGACCGCCCTCGGAGGTGGGGTCGGACCGTCCCCGCCCCAGGGGCAGGGGTCACCACCCCGCCCGGCGGAAAAGGGACGAACTAAGAAGCTGGATCTTCCCCCGTCGGCCGGGACAGAAGTCAGCCGCAGAAACAAGAACAAGGTCCCCTCGCAGGCGCGGCCTCTGTGTGGTCCCTGCGGTGGCGGCGCCCACGCGGCGGGTGCAGGACAGGGCGCCGGGAAGTCACCGCCCCGCAGGAGGCCCGCACTTCCTGAAAGGAGTTGTGGAAAGATCCTTCCCCCCCCCCCCCCCCCCCCCCAACCCCGCCAATTCCTGAGGTCCAAACAAGTCACGAGGAGCAGCAGGAGGCCAGCCTGGAAGAGGAGGCTGGGGTCAGTTTGCAAAGCGCCTCGAATCCGTACTAGTCATTAGACTCAGCCCCGTAGGGCAGCAGGACCTCGGGAGAGCGGGCAGAGGTGGTCCTGGCAGAGGAAGGAGGGCGGGGCCACCTGTCCTCCTACGGGGGAAAGGGCTGTGCCAGAGCACGGGACCTTCGCCCAGGGAGGCGGCAGGCAGCCTCTCCCACCTGGTTATTATCTGCAGTTTACAGCTGAGAAAACAGCTGGAGCAGAGCTAGGAGATGTAGGTTTCTGTGCGCAGGAAGGCAGGGAGGAGGGAGGTACCACCCTGTTCCTCTTCCACAAGAGCTCCCCTGTGGGCGCAGGAAGTCTCTTGCCCAGCTTCCTCCCTCCCCCGAGGTCCACCTTGGGCATCTCTCCATGACTCCGCTAGTATTACTCCCGCTGAGGTCACCTGTGTAGCTCCCTGTGTGGGGCTGGCGTAAGTGGACATGGTGCTGGCCTTGGGTTCTCCTTCCTCTCCACCTGCTGAGGTCACGTGTGTAGCTCCCTGTGTGGGGCTGGCTAAGTGGACATGGTGCTGGCCTTGGCTCTCCTTCCTCTCCACCTCTCTGGTGCTCCTGCTCTGCTGTGGGACCCCCTCCCCACCCAGAGGGCTCTTACGTGGAGTAGGCAGCACAGAACAATCAATGACATTTCTATACACCAACTCTGAACGTGTGGAAACCAAAATTAAAGACACATACCATTTACAATTATGTCAAAGAAATTTAAATACTCAGGTGTAAACAGCAAAGTGTACACAGGACTTGTATGCTAAAAATTATGCAACAGTAATGAAAGAAACCAATAAAGACCTAAAAGATGGAGAGAGATACCATTTTCACGGGTCAGAGGACCCAGCATAGTAAAGATGTCAAGTCTCCTCAGATCGATCCGCAGGTGTAACACAACTCTTATCAAAGGGTTATTATAGACGTAGACTGGGAGAAAACATTTGCAAACCATGTACCCACAAAGGACTGGTATTCAGAGTATATAAAGAGCCCTCAAAACTCAACAGTAAAAAAAAAAAAAAACAAGTCCAATTAGAAAATGGGCAAAAGCCGTCAAGGGACATGTGTCTGTATCTTGACTGTGGCATGGATACACAGACCCACACACGTGACACACTCGTGTCAGGTACACACACACATACACACACAGTGAATGCAAGTGAAACTGGAGAAATCTTAAAAAGACCGTGGATTATATCAGCAACTGTGTTATGGCTGTGATAGAGTACATCTGTGTTTTGCAAGATGTTACTTTTGGGGGAAACTGGGCAAAGTGTACAAGGAATCTTGGTATTATTTCTTACAACTGCATTTAAACCTATAATTATCTCAAAATAAGAAGCTTAATTTTTAAAACTTACATAATGGGAAAGTACATTCATTTGGAAACAATGACTTTTTCTACTCACATTTAATGAAAGAGTTTTGTTTAAATTCTGGACAACTATCTTTACCGTAAGCATCTACACTGTTCAGGTTTTGACTCAAGCTGTACCAGCATCCACACAAGTGTCTCTCTGCACCTGGAATCCATGTGCATATCTCTGGAACCATCACATCTTGGAGATACATACCCTTTAGTGATCTCCGCACAAAAACCACCTTGCATCTTACTTTAGAAAATCATCTTTAAAGGCTTGTTTAAAATAACATACAACGCACACAATTACGACTAAATCTGTGTTTCAATTTCTTTTTTTCCTTTTTTCTTAACCAAATATAGACTCCGATCAGCATCCCACACTACCATTAACTGAAGCTTTTTCAGGCTGATGTGTCCTCCTTAAACTGTCTCCTGCTCGTGATTAGGCAACTGAGGGGCGTCTCTTTGCCAAGATTGGAGCAAAGGCAACACGTCTTTGCTGAGGATAATATCAGGGAAGAAAGCTCACCTTCCAAGAGGAGTTGCCTCATCCCGTTTGTTTGGTGTTTAATTGGTTTTTATCTTCTCCCCTCAGGAGAATACCAGCTACGTGGGGGCAGGAATCAGTCTGTCCACACAGGAATCCCTGGAGCAGGATGGGGCCGGCATGCGGTTGTGGCTGAGAGGGGACTGTGTGGGGTTGGTGAGCTTTCTGCCTTGTGCCCCCATCCGTAGCCCCTGCGTCTCCAGCCCCGGCCTGCCTGGCAGGTTCTCGGAGGGGGCCCACTTCCCCAGAGCGCACCCCTGGGGCACAGCGGGCCAGACTGTCTGGTCCCGAAGCACAGTGTCCCCTCCCAGAGTCTAAGCCTTTACTGCTTCCCTCGGTTCCCAGCTGCTGAAGGCCACACTCCCCAATACCACCCTGACAGGGAAGTGAGTAAGCAAATCAGTACCTGGATTCTCTGGTTGCATCAAAATGACAGTGACTTCATCCTTATCCGTGTGCGAGTCCGAGCAGGGAATCTGTCCACTGAAAACACTTGACAAACCTGCACTGGACCATGAGCCTATTTACTTAAACAAAGGAACGCTCTGGCCACCTTGGCCTGTGTGCAGTTGGCTCTCCCAGAGAGAAGCCCTTAGGGTGGCCGCTCCCCACTACCCACGTCTGCCCCTCTGTCTTCCCCCAGCATAGCTGGGGAAGGTCAGCACGGGCTTACATACACCCCAAGGTCCTGGCAACAAGTATCTGGGACCCAGCTTGCTGCCCCTTCCCACCGGGGAACCTGTGGCCCCATCCACCCACACTTTTCAGAACCATTCAGCCTGTTGAAGAAGTAGGAGCTTCTTGTGTGTGTGTGTGTGTGTATACAGAAGATGGACAACTTTTTGTATATGCATGATGTGAGGTCGTATTGTTGGGGCGGGGAGAAAGAGAGAGGGGGAGGGGGAGAGGGGAGGGGGAGGGAGGGAGGGGAGAGGGGGAGGGGGAGAGAGAGAGAGAGGGAGGGAGAGAGGGAGGTGGGTATGTAACGTCGTGCATGGCCTGATGTCCATCTATTTTGTGTGTCTGTTATGAGATGGGTATCCAGTGTGTGTTCACAGTGTGTTATGTAAAGCTGTGTGACTAGTGGTTAGTAAGGTATGTGTGGTGTGAGATGGGTTTTGTCTTTTGTGTGTATATATGGGGTAGAAAGTTTACCTAATTTTTCTGCCTGAATGGAAAAAATGGGCATCACATTCTTTGGTGTAAAATGCGTGTGTTAGGTCAGAAACCGTGAAGGGTCTGAGACTGCTCTCTCTGCAGCTAACAAGGTGACCCAGCACAGTCTCCCCCGTGTGCA
>NC_045789.1:139904245-139925774 GCF_009873245.2 Balaenoptera musculus | reverse complement strand
TGATAGTAGTGGTGATGGTGGCAGTGGCAGTGATGGTGATGGACGTGTGGTGATGATGGGTGGTGGTGGTGGTGATGGTGGTGATGGTGGTGGTGATGATAGGTGGTGGTGGTGGTGGTGGTGGTGATGGTGGCAATGGAGGTAATGGTGATCATGATGAGTGAATATGGGTGGTGGATGATGGGAATGACAATGGGAGTAATGCCTGCCTTGCTGACCGTACTATGCTGCCATTAGATGAAATGGGATACTAGGTTTTTAATAACTTGGTAGAATGCAAGGGGCAGTTACTCAAGCGGGAGTCCCTCCCTATTTGGAGGGACACGGAAGAGCATCAGTGCCCGTGTACCATTTGGGACGTGGTTGCAGGCAGAGAGCAGGCCACACGCGCTGGTGACACCTCCTGCTCCAGGCTGAGGTGCTAGGTCCTGCAGGAGGCCCTGCGCGGCTGCCAACACTGAGGGGCAGAGAGCAGTGTCTGCTGAGCACCTGGGGCTGGGGGCTGTGCTAAGCGTGCTTTTGAAGGCCCCTGGGGTGGGAGTGGGGACCACAGGGGACCAGCCCTTGCTGGGTGGCCTGGCTGAGACTGGCAGGAGTGGCTGAGGGTTCTGGGCGGGTCGCGGGTGGCTGGACCAGGAGGCAGGGCAGAGGCAGGGTCCAGCCAGCAGGGTGGGCGTGGGAAGCGAGAGGGCCACGGGGACGGGGGGCCTTCACCAGCGCTCTGGGTGCACTCATCTCCCCAGGTGCCGCAGCAAATACCGCAACCCGGTGGATTAAAAGGACGGAAATCTACTCTCTCCCAGCCTAGAGGCCAGGAGTCAGAAACCAAGGTGTCAGGTTCCAGAGCCGGGTTCCAGGGCAGGGCTCCCTCTGGAGGCTCTCAGGAAGCTCCCTCCTGCCTCTGCCCATGTCTGCTTGGTCTTCCTTCCCATCTCTGCTCCGTCTTCTCCCCATACGTGTCTCTTCTTTTCTTCTTATAATGACACCTGTCATTGTATTCAGGGCCCTCCCGACTCCACCATGACCTCAGCTTAACTAACCACATTTGCAAAGACCCTGTTTGTGCAGGCAAGCCGCAGTCGTGGGTGCTGGATGGAAAGGAAGTTTGGAGGGATGGTCCTGTGGCACGGACTGCAGAGCTGTCAGGAAGCCTGGAGGTCCCAGGTGCTGGCGACCTTTCTAGACACCACCGGCCTCCTGTGCACGCCTGACCGTGCCCTGCACTCCCAGAGGATGTTCTCTGACCTGGCCTTGAACCGCAGCCAGAGCCGACCCCAGTGAGGAGCTGGGGTCCACCGCGCTCCCCGGGCCACGCTCGCTGCCTCTGGCTCCCGGGGCGGGCTGCCTGTGGTCTGGCGTCGGACACCGTGTCTAACCTGCTGAGATTGACCTGTCTGGGGCTCCTCACTGCAGCTGAGTGGTTTGATCTGAGCCCCAGACAGCAGTCGGGGCAGTAATTGGATGTTATGAGATGGGAGGGCCACTGTCCAACGAGGGGCAGCTCAGCAGCTGCTGGGCAATTGGGGGAGGGGCTCCGGCTGGCAGGCGGGGCGTGGGGCAGCCGCTGTCCACTGGAGATAAGCTCCTCATCCTCAGCCCCCTAATCACCTAGCTGGGGTCACGGACAGAGCCTGAGGTGAGATGGAATGAACACAGCCGCTGTCCAGCGCTGCCTGGCCCGGCTGCCCCGAGGGCGCTGTACAATTAGTTTTAAATATCAATTTCACAGCTGCTCAGGGGAGGAGAGAAGTGGGCAGGCACGCCTGATGCAAACTGCATGTTTCTTGCCGGCTTGAACTTTGTAAGAAAAGGCGGAAGCTGTCAACGACGCATCCAGCAGAGGGGATGCCAGCCCACCTCTTCTGGGGCCTTCCAGGATTTACCTGAGTCCCAGCGGTCCCATCCTGGTCCTGCTCCATCCTGACTGCAGGGCTGTCGGCCCCTCCCTTCCCCCTTCCAGCCCTACTTGGGGCTTCTGTGCCTCTGCACCCTGCCGATGCTAGTCCCTTCCCATTCCTTCCTCAGGGTTGGCTGAGAAAGCCCCCTCCTCCAGGAAGCCCTCAAGGAGAGCTCCTTCTCAGACCACTGGCCCTGCTGTGGCCAGGGCTCTAGGCCAGCGCTTGTGCCTTCTTTCAGAGACTGGGCATGCCCATGTCTCATCTGTCTCCCCAGACACCCCCCGACTTGGTGCAGCTGTAGCCAGCCAGGCTTTGATGTCAGGAAGCTGGAGGGAGTGAGGCTGTGCCTGGGAGGGTTTGTGGAATGGGTGGGGGACTGTCTGGGACCAATGCTGGGGATGGCTGGGGGACAGAGGGGACCCTGGGAGGGGGGCCAAGCCCTCCTCCAAAGACAGGTGCAGGAGAGTGAAAGGCAATGATGGGAACGGCCCTGGAGAGCAGGTGGGTGACGCAGTTGGGGGGGGTGTACCACGGGGAAGCCTCCATCGAGGAGAGGGCTTTGGCCCTGACCTTGAGATAAGAGCAAAGCCGGCTTGAAAGAGTTGAGAAAGTGGCACTCTTTGCAGGGACAGGGAAAGCCTGGTGAAGTTTCCCCCAGGCAGCCCACCGCGCCCCTCCCCCAGGCGCCTGACCCCACGTGATCAGGCACCCAGCCCACCCTCCAGCTGAGCTGCCCCCTCCCCCTTCCAGGCGAGCCCCCTGCCCTCAGGGCCGCGACCCTTGACCCTGTGCTCAGTTGGCTGCACAGAAGGGGGAGGGGCACGGTCAGCTCACGCCCTCTTCTGTTCCGCGCCCGCAAGGACTCCTGCTCCCCAGTGCCCGGCCAGCCCTGCCGCAGCCCACCTGTGCCCCCTCGCCCCTTCCCCCTCCCCCTCCCTTTCCCCCCTGCCTCCTCTCACCCCTGCCCCTGACCCCAGGCCCTGGTGCTGTCCTTGAATGCTGGCCTGCGCCACGTTCTCCTGTCATCACTGCCTCTCCAGGCCTGGAACCCTCCTGCCAGGTACCCTGTCCTCCTCTCCAGGCCCCACTCCCTCCTGCACCTTGACCCTCCCCTCGGCACTGTCTGTCCCCGGCAGCCACTGGCAGCTCATGGTGTCTGTCTCTCTTGGCCCCCCGCACACAGTAGGTGCTCAGTGAGTGTGTCCCTGGCCCCCCACCCCACCCGGGAGCACTGGCCCTGGAGAAGGGACTGGCCCAGACGTCCTGGACCCGAGGCGGCCCTGAAGGAAGGCCAGGAGCCGCCCAGGTGGAGGATGGCAGGGCCAGGGAGAGCCCAAGCACAGGGGTCAGTGAGGATGCCCTCTGACCCCAACACTCACTGGAGGTTCTGGGCCCACCTTTGAGGGGCTCCCAGGCAGTGGTGGGGTGGGACACCAGCCTGTAAATGGCTGTTCTTGGGACCCTGAACTCTGGGCTCCCTGACCTGCCGCCCAGCCCTACGCCTACCTTGCCCTTGTCCTGGACCAACCCCGCTGTCCTGAGGAAAGCCTTCCATCCTCCCCACACCCACTTGGAGTTGGGCAGGGCGCCCCCCTCAGCCCTGGCCCTTCCTCACCGGCCGCTCTGGGCACGAGGCAGCTGCAGGTGCAGGACAGGGCCGGGTGGTCACCACGGGCTGGACCATCCGAGGCTGGACCGCTCTGTCCAGTGGCTCCACGTGGCCAAGCGTCTGCCTTCACTGGCACCGCAGAGTCTGCTCCCACAGGTCTTAGAATACGTGGCTGCTTTTTGTGTAAAATTAGTGGACAGGAGAAGTTTGAAAACACCGATTCCATTGATCAGCTGTGCGACATGCATTCATTCATTCAGTGCTATTCACTGGATTCTGGCTACGGGGTGTACTGAGGGGGCAGCAATGCTCCGTCCTGCTTGTGGGCCACGTGTGACATCCCCAGTGACCGGAGCTGAGAGAGCGATGAGGGGGAGAAGGCCCCAAAGTCCAGTCGACAGCAGAGGGCACTGCGTGTGCGACGCTGGTGGTGTGCGGGGCTCCCGAGGCTGCCGGCTGGGCAGGAAGCTGAGGGCGTTGGGCAGAGTCTGGACCACAGGTGTGTGGGATGGGCAGGAGGGGCACTGTGCCACCCAAGCAAAAGCTGGGGGCCAGGCAGTGTGTGAGGTCAGAGGGCGTGGAGGGATGGGGCCGAGGGTGAGGGAGGGGTCCAGGAGGACCCCTGCTTGGGGCCTGAGCCCCAGGAGTGTGTGTTGGGGGGTGCTGAACTGAGATGGAAGGACCGGTGTCCAGTTTGGGTCCTCGGGGAGCAGGGGAGGACAGGCAGCGGGGGCAGCAGGGTTTGACCCCCAGCAGCTGTAGAGCCGAAGTGGGCCCGTGGGGGAGCTGGGCAGGGGCCCTGGGGCTGCGTCCAGAGAGAAGGGAGGGGCATACTGTGTGTGTGCACACTGGGCTCCGAGGTCTGGCGCTTGTAGGCACTCGTAGCCCTGCGTGAGTGGTCAGGGAGGGCTTCCTGGGGGAGGGGAAGACCTGGGGAGAGGTGTCCAGGGCCAAGGACCTGGAAGGAGGGAAGCAGGAGGTCAGTGGTGGGGGAGATGAGGCAGGAGCTGCTGGGGTCTCAAAGGCCATGCAAGGGGCCGTGCAAGGGGCTCATGTCACCCTTGATCCCATGGGTGACATGAGCCACCTAGAGTGACTGTCATACTGGTGGGTGTAGGGGGATGGGTGGAGGGATGGGATGGGGGATGGATGGGTGGGTGGAGATGCATCTATTCCCAGGTTCCCTGAGCAGGTGCTGAGGGTCCATCCCTCCTTCCTGCCCAATTGGGAGCCAAGTTTTCCTCAATGAAGAGGAAGGACAGTCACAGCGGACCCCTCCCCAGACACATTGTGGCCTGGCCTCAGGGAAGAGGTGACAGTGAAGTAGGGTCTCCTGGCTCAGTTGGATGGAGAACCTTCAACCCCATCACAACTGCCCTGTCCGTAGCTTAGCTTGGTGGGGAGTACGGGCAGCTGGGACCCCTAACCAAGCTTCCCCCAAGCCCCCCTCTAGACCAGATGGTGACTAGGTCAGTAGGAGTCCTTGTCACGAACTGTGGAATCCCCTCCAGCTAACACCTGTGGTGGGCAGTGGAGGGCTTGGACGGGCTGGAACCCCTGGCAGCATCTCAGGGTCCATCTGTCCTGCCATCTATGCTGCCCAGCTGCTGTTGCCATGGCACCCATACCTCCCAGCTTTTGAGATGGCCTGTAGGTTTGGGGTCCTGGGAGGGCGCATCTGATTGGCTGAGCCACGGTGCTGCCAGGGCACAGCTGGGGTGGGATCTCAAGGCCTCTCCACTCTCCCCCTGCACAGGAGAGGTGCTTTCCCAGGGACCCTGGGAACCTGCTGGGAAGGTGACTGCCAGTGATGGCATCCGAGGGCTCCCTGGACCTGACATTTGATACCTGAGTCCAAGGTCTGGCACCTGGAATTCAGAGGGAGGTCCCCTCCCCACCCTCAAGGCCACCAGGACGCCCATGCTGGGAAAACAGTGTCCAGCACGTGCTGGGGGTGTCATTCATGGGCTTAATTTGGTGGAGAAAGCCCGTTTAGGTTTTCCGAGATTATTCATGAAATCCTCATGTACAATCTGGGAGCCTAATAACTCATCAGGAATTCATTAAATAATAGACCTATAAGCTCCTTGAAAGCCCTCGGGGGCTCCGCTCTCCCAGCCCTGCCAGAAGCGAGGTGCTGGGGCGGAGACAGGCCCCCAGCCCCCGTAGGAGGGCAAGGCAGCCTTCAGAGCGGAGAGTCACCGAGTGTGGCAGAAATGAACTCGGCATCTTTCAGGGAACAAAATCATTGAGCTTACAGACTAAATTTAACAGCCTAATAGAAATATGCAGGTGAAGGTACAATTAATTTTAATTACAAGACTATACACTGTTGGTTGCACAGCCATGAGTAAAATTAAAATGGCAATCACAATTAGGAAATTGCAACCTCATTGTGCAACAAATTAGTCACAAATTACAAGTGCGCCCAGTGCTGCCTCTCCTGGAGCTTTACGGCCGTTCCTGCTCTGCGGCCTTCGTCCTCCCAGGGGGGAGCTGATCTCGTGGATCGGAGCCGCACTCAGGTGGCCGGGGCCCCGCTGGGTGTCCAGGCAGCCGAGCCAGACAAGGAAGCGGACCCTCTCAGGTTCCCCACCCTCAGGGAACCCAACCCGCCGGCTCGGCTCACCCTGCTCTCCCCGAGTCCACAGCAAGGCCCGCTCCACGGGCCTCTCAGTTTCCCGCCAGGAGCGGGCTCGCAGCTTCAGCAGGGTGGCCGTCAGCCCTGCAGAGGAGGCCAGGACGTCCAGCGACCCCCGCCCTGTCCTCCCGGGCTTGGGGCTGCCGCTGCGAGGGCACAGGTGGCCCTTCTCTTCCCTCCCTCCTCAGGCGAGCTTGACCCTGCCTCACCTCTGGCCATACCCCACTGTCCAGTTGGTGTTTCCATCTGGGGTCCCCAGGTGACCCAAACCCAACCCTGAGCACCGCAGGGTCCCTTGTCGAGCCCTTTCTCCCCGGGGCGCCTGACTCACTGCCCCACTTTCTTCCTAAGACTCTCAGCTCTCCCCTCCCCTTCCTTCTCGCTGTCTCTCCCCCAGCTCAGCCTGGACTCAGACACCTGCCTTCAACCCTTGCTCGTGACCCTCCAGTGACTCCCTGTGCCCCGAGGGTGGGGTCACAGCTTCGCCTCCCCAGGGTCTGGCCGTGCCCCACGTCCTCGATCCGGGCCCCTATTCTCTGCCCTGCAGCCTAGCTGGCCCTGCCCCGTCCTGGTCTTCATAGCTGCCTCCTGGCACCGTGCTTTTGTTCATGCTCTTCCCTCCGTGGAGATGCTGTTCCCTTTGCTCGCGGCTAATCCTTCAGTTTCCCATGGGTCCTGTGCCTCAACAGGTCCCCCTACCACGTGCGCCCCAGGAGGGGGTGTGGGGGTCAGAGGGCTGCGAACACAGCAGCCAGAGCAGCACGCAGGCCAGGCGCTGGGGGTGTGGGAGCTGACGGGGGGGCAAGAGAGCGGGGGGGGGGGGCGCTGAGGCCCCAGGCCGGCGTGGTGACCGCTGAGCAGGCACTGGGAGGTGCAGGTGATGGTCACTCTTGCACGAGGTCGCACGGGGGTGAGTGGTGGGCCGTCCATGTCTCTCTGACTCAGCAGTCTAAGCTCAGGACTTGCAGCATTCTGCTGTTTCACCGGAAAGCTCATTTCTGCTCCAAGCGCCCGGAGGGTACAGCCACGACCCAGAACTGAGGCATAGATAGGAAGGGAGGGCCGTGGAAATGGCCGCCTCGCCGCTGTGTGTGACCGCTCGACCACTCCGCTGGGAAACGCAGTGGGGGCCCCCTTCCCCCCTCCTCCCTTCTGTGCCAGGGCTTGGGGGGCTGATCTGTGTGCTCTCCCAAATCCGCCCCCCATTTAATTCAGGTCTGTGGGGCTCCCTGCCAGAGAGCCCAGCTCTCAGAGCCCACCCTCCAAGCTGGGAGGCAACCCAGGCCACAGGGAGGGGTGTGCGAGGCCTTTGCACTGGCCCCCAGACCCCCAGCCTCTTCGTTGCCACCTGCCCTTTCGTGGGGCATTCCCACCTTCTGATTGCTCCTCCCCACCTTCTGACTGCTCCTCCCCCGTGGCCTCCAGGCCAGGCTTGGCGGGCAGTCCTTTACACTGTAGTATGAATGCAAACCGCAAATCGCTGGACCCCATCCCTTAGCTCTCCCAGAAGAAGGGAGGTGGTGCAGAAGAGGGAGGGCTGCCTTCCCTAGTCCCGAAGCTTAAAGAGCACCAGGAGGCACTCCCCTGACACCAGGACCCCCCCCCCACCAACTCACTCAGCCTTTCCAGGTCTGCAGGGCCCCAGTGGAAGCCCCTGCCACACTCGGGGGGCTTGCTGTGTGTCCTGGGACAAGCCGCCCCCCTCCGCCTTCTCTCCACCTTCAGCGTGGGTGAGGGTCCAGGCAGGTGGGAGGAGGCTGAAGGTGTGGGTGGGAGGCGCTTAGCTCGGGTTAAGGTTCATCCCGCGATTGTGCAGGCAGGAAAGGGCCGGGAGCCGAGGGGCGTGCAAGGGTGACCCGGGCAGGGAGGGGCCATGAGTGGGGGGTCCCCGTGGGGTGGCTGAGCGGGTCCTGACCCTCTTTTCCATGCCATTCTGACACCCCCTCAACACTGTCCCATCTACTCATGAACGTGGCCCTGAAGACCTCCCAAGTGAGCCCAGCCGCCGGGCCCCTTCCAGGGAGCTGTGCAGACACGCCCAGAGCATCCCGCTGGCCCCAGGAGGTCGGGGCGGCCACCCCTGTGCCTGGCGTGTGGCAGCACCAGGACCTTGGCGCTGATGCCTGCGGGGTGGACCTGGGTGGCAGCCTGGAGGGGGTGACGTGGCTCGGCAGGGCCCATGCCCTAAGTAACAGGGAATGGAGGGCAGAAAGAGGCCCAGGGCGGTGGGGGGAGGGTAGTGCCGCCCGCCCGGTGCATTCCAGAGTCCCCTCTGTCCCGCTGCTGGTGGTGTGCCCTCCCGCACACGGCAAAGCCCTGTGCCCAGCACTGGCGCTTGACACCAGCTCCCACCACCGGCTCCCTCCTCTGTCGGGGGCAGGTGAGGGGCTGGGCTGCCTTGTGACCCCGCCATCGGACCAGGGGCTGGGCACAGGGCCTTCCTGCTCCCACCCACGTCTGCAGAGGTGGTCGCGGTCCCAGCTGGCAGAGTGGAGGTGAACCAACAGACTCAGACAGAAACTCTCCCGGATCCCAAAAGGGCGGTGCCCATCCCCCCATCAGGGAGCTCTCAGCACCTTCCTCGTGCCAGCAAGTCCCAGGGCCCCCGGCAGCAGGGGTCCACCCCCCCCCAAAGCCACACTCCAGTGATGCCAGCCGGGAGCCACTGGGGGTCACTCCTCCCGAGGGGGCAGCCCAGGAATGCCCTGGGGAGGGGGTTTCCCAGGGCTGGGAGCTCGAGCTAATCTTGGGTGCTCCAGGGCCACTGGGGTCTCGTGCGCTGGTCCCTCTGGTCAGTGAGTGCTGGCATCAGCCCGGGGAGGCAGATGCAGGGTCCTCTCTGACCCTCGGACAAGGTGGCCTCCCAGTCTGAGGCTTTCTTGGGGCATCACGTCTTCCCTCCTTAGCGTTTCCTTCACCTACCAGTCACCGCGTCCCAAATGTTTCCCGCCTGTGTGCCCCGCTGGCCCGCACCCTCCGTGGGGGACGTCTCCGTCTTGTTCCCTGATGGGCCAGCCAGGCTGGACAGGGGGTGAGTGTGGGTACGGACATTATAACTGTATTGAGTCTTCTGCCCATGGATGTGGTCTGTCTCGCCAGTATTCAGTTCTTCTTTAATTTCTCTCAGCAATGATTGGTATTTTTCAGTGTACAGGTCTTGCACATATTTTGTCAGGTTTATCCCTATATAGTTAATGTTTTTGATGGCATTGCAAATACTGTTTTAAATTTTGAATTGTTTGTTGCTAGTACACAGAAATACAATTGATTTCTGTACACTGATCTTGCATCCTGCATACAATCTGGTTGCTTCTTACTTTTGCTTTACTGCCCTGGCTAGAATGTCCAGTACAGTGTTGAATAGAAGAGCTGGCAAGAGACATTCTTGCCTTTTTCCTAATTTTGGGGTGAAAGTATTCAGTCTTTCACCACTAAGTATGACATCAGCTGTGTCAGGTATGCCCTTTATCAGGTTGAGGAAATTCTTTTCTGTTCCTATTTTACTGAGGATTTTTATTAGAAATGATTGCTGGATTTTATCAAATGATTTTTCTGTCTGTTTAAATAGTCATCAGGTTTTTCATTTTTAGCCTGTTACTATGGTGAATTACATTTTTGAGAGTTAAACCAACCTTGCATTCCTTAGATAAATCCCACTTTATCATGATCCTTTTAAAATATTGTGGAATTCCATTTTCTAAATTTTAAGAATTTTTGCATTTATGTTCATAATGGATTTTGGTCTGTAGTTTTCTTTATTTTTGTTGCCTAGTGTTGGGGTCAAGGTAATATTTGTCTCATAGAATGAGATGGAAAGTATTTTCTTCTCTTCAATTTTCTGGAAGAGTTCCTGAAGAATTGTTATTATTCTTCCTTGAGACCTATTTGGGCTTGGCGTTTTCTTTTTTAGAAGGTATTTAACTAAAAATTCAATCTTTAATAGCTATAGGACAATTCAGATTTTCTATTCCTTCTTGAATGGCCTTTGATAGTTTGTGTCTTTTGAGAAATTTGTCCTTTTCATCTCAGTTTGTCCAATTCCTTGGCATAAAGTATACCCAATTGTCCCTTAATATCCTTTCGATATCTGTACAATCTGTAATGATGTCACTTTTCTCATTCTTGAAATTGGTCACTTGTGTCTTCCCTCTTTTACTCCTGACTGGTCTGTAATATCCTTTCGATATCTGTACAATCTGTAATGATGTCACTTTTCTCATTCTTGAAATTGGTCACTTGTGTGTCTTCCCTCTTTTACTCCTGACTGGTCTGTAATATCCTTTCCATATCTGTACAATCTGTAATGATGTCACTTTTCTCATTCTTGAAATTGGTCACTTGTGTGTCTTCCCTCTTTTACTCCTGACTGGTCTGTAATATCCTTTCCATATCTGTACAATCTGTAATGATGTCACTTTTCTCATTCTTGAAATTGGTCACTTGTGTGTCTTCCCTCTTTTACTCCTGACTGGTCTGGCTTGTCAGTCTTACTGACCTTCTCGAAGGACCAGCTTTTGGTTTCACTGATTTTCACTATTGTTTTTCTGTTTTCTGTTTCATTGATTTCCGCTCTGATGTTTATTATTTCTGTTCTTTGGTTTACTTTGAGTTTTATTTGCTCTTTTTTCCCCTTGTTTCTTTTTTTTTTTTTTTAATTTATTTATTTATTTATTTTTGGCTGTGTTGGGTCTTCGTTTCTGGGTGAGGGCTTTCTCTAGTTGCGGCGAGCGGGGACCACTCTTCATCGCGGTGCGTGGGCCTCTCACTGTCGCGGCCTCTCCCGTTGCAGAGCACGGGCTCCAGACGCGCAGGCTCAGTAACTGTGGCTCACGGGCTTAGTTGCTCCGTGGCATGTGGGATCTTCCCAGACCAGGGCTCGAACCCGTGTCCCCTGCATTGGCAGGCGGATTCTCAACCACTGCGCCACCAGGGAAGCCCACCCCCTTGTTTCTTAAGGTAGAAGTTGAAGTCATTGACTTAGAATCTTTGTTTTTTTCCAGTATAGATGCTTTCCCTCTCAGTACTGTACTGCTTTAGCTGTGTCTCAAAAATTTTGTATTTTCATTTTCATTTAATTCAAAATATTTTCTCATTTCCCTTTCGATTTCTTCTTTGACCCAGGGGTTATTTAGAGGTATGTTTTTTAGTTTCCAAATATTTAGGATTTTTCTGTTATTGATTTCTAGTTTATTTCTGTCATGGTCAGGTAACATACCTTGTATGAATACTTTAAAATTTTGTGAGACTTGCTTTATGGCCCAGAATATGGGCTTTCTTGGTAAGTGTTCCTTGTGCACTTGGAAAGAATGTGAAATCTGCTGTTCTGAGCAGAGTGCCCCATGCATCAGTCAGGTCAGATTGGTCGATGGTGTGTTCAAGGCTTCTGTAGTCTTCATGATATACTTTCTACTTGTCCTATCACTTATTGAGAGGGGGTGTTGAAATCTCTGACGACAACTGTGGGTTTATCTATGTTTCCTTGTGTTTTTCTCAGTTTTTGCTTCATGTATTTTTGTTTTTTTGTCTCATAAATTTATTTATTTATTTATTGTTGGCTGCACTGGGTCTTCATTGCTGTGTGTGGGCTTTCTCTAGTTGCGACTAACGGGGGCTACTCTTTTTTGCGGTGTGCAGACTTCTCATTGCAGTGGCTTCTCTTGTTGCAGAGCACGGGCTCTAGGAGTGTGGGCTTCAGTAGTTGTGGCATGTGGGCTCAGTAGTTGTGGCTCGGGGCTCTAGAACACAGGCCCAGTAGTTGTGGTGCACAGGCTTAGTTGCTCCGTGGCATGTGGGATCTTCCCAGACCAGGAATCGAACCCGTGTCCCCTGCAATGGCAGGCGGATTCTTAACCACTGCACCACCGGGGAAGGCCTGCTTCATGTATTTTAAGCTCTGTTATTAAAATGTTTCTGTGTTCTTGGTGAATTAACCCTCCAGCATTATGAAATGACCCTCGTTATCCCTGGTAATGCTTTTGCTCTGAAATCTAGTTTGATATTAATAAGTCACTCCAGCTCTCTTTTGATTAGTGTTAGACAGTTTATCTTTTCCCACCCTTTTACTTTCAATCGTGTTGTCTTTATGTTTACAGTGGGTTTCATGTAGGTAGCATGTAGGTTATCCGATCAGACAACCTTGGCCTTTTATTTGCAGTGTTTGGATGATTTGCATTGACTGCAACAACAATATGTCTGGGCTTAAATCCACCTCTTCTTTTTGTTTTCATTTGTCCCATCTGTCCTTTGGTCCCTTTTCCCTCTTTTTCTGTCTTCTTTTGGATTGAGTATTTTTTATGACTTTACTTCTTTCATTAGTTTGTCAGCGATAATTCTGAATTTTGCCCTTTCAGGGGTTGCTTTGGGGTTTATAAAGTGCATCTTCGGTTCCTCTCCACCTCCTTCCAGGTGACCTTCCACAACCTCATGGATCACATAGAAGCCGTGCCCAGCACGTTCCAGGGTCTCCTTTCCTGGTCTCTGTGCTCTTTATTTCTATACATGTCATAAGTGTTCACAACACATTATTATTTTTTTTATTGTTTTGCTTGAAACACTCAGTCTCCATAGATACCACACCTGGTTCTCTTTACTCTCTTGTGCATATACAGGTGTCCATCGGGCAGTGGCTTCCTTCTGCTTGAAGGATGTCCCAGCACTCCTGGAGTGTGGTTGATGAATTCTTCCAGCTCTTTTTAAGATCTGAAAAAGTCTTTATTCTGCCTTTGGGTTTGAAGGATATTTTCACTGGCTGACGGTGTTGGTTTTCTGTCTAAAGATGCTGCTCCAAGGTCACACGCCCCAGGGAGAAAGAAACCTGCTGTCACCTCGTCTTTAGGTCTTTGTACATAACGTGGTGTTTTTCTCTGCCTGCCTGAGGACTCTCCCCTATCACTAGTTTTAATTAATTGTGCTGGGGGTTTGTGGAGCTTCTTGCACCTGTGGGTTTATAGTTTTCATCAACTTTGGAAAGTTTTGCTCACTGTTTCTTGAAGTATGCTTCCCGTCCCCCCTCCTGCTCTGGGAGCTCCAGTTACACACAGATTTGCTGGATGTCGTCCTGCTGCCCCCGCTGTGCCCCGCTCAACCCCCCAAACGGCAGCCTGGAAACCTTCTAAGGTAGCAAACCGGGCACCCCTGGGCTCCCCTCGCTGTGTTCTGTCTCAGGGTCACGGTCCAGCCCTACCTGATGTCCAGGGTCTGCAAAGCCGTGGCTTCACGTATCTTATCTAGTTTTTTCTGTGCTTCCGGTGGGAGGGTAAACGCAGATCCTGTTCCTCCATCCTGGCCCTGCGTGGCACTCCCTCCTCCTTTTAAATCCGCTCAGCCGGTTTCCAGCCCCTCAAGGTCACCAGAGACCTCTGTGTGTTACCTTGGAGCATCCATTCTCGGTCCTCATCTTGGCCCCTCCCCCAGCCTCCCTCCCTCCTCCTGGAGACACTCCCGCCGCCTCCCCACGGTCTCTCCTCCGTCCCCTCGGCTGCTTCTCCTCATTCCCTGACCCCTAACGGTGACAGTGATGCGCCAGGGCTCAGGCTGGACCCTCGCCTCTCCTCCTGGCCCCGCAGTCTCACTGGGTCACGTGGTGTAACCCCCTGCATACGGGGACGCCCACGCTCCCGTCTCCAGAACT
Source organism: Balaenoptera musculus (assembly GCF_009873245.2). Lineage (NCBI taxonomy): Eukaryota > Metazoa > Chordata > Mammalia > Artiodactyla > Balaenopteridae > Balaenoptera > Balaenoptera musculus. Next base: position 139,911,996 of record NC_045789.1, on the reverse strand, counting down.
CTCTCCGGATTCCCAGGAATCTGGCCGCCACTCAGCCTCTCCAGCGTCCCGGCGCCCGAGGGAAACGTCGGCCTCACTGCGCTCAGCCGCTGCTCTCCCGCCCCGTCCCCTCCGGCAGCTGCTCGGGCCAAAACCTCCACTTCACCGAGGTCATTCAGACCCCTCTCTCTCTCTCTCTCTCTCTCATGAATGAACCCCACGGCCTCTACTTTCAAAGCCCATCCTGAGCCTGACGCTTCTTGTGGCCCCGCCGGCACTGCCAGGCCACCCCCTGGTCTCACCGGCCATGGTGGTGGCCCCGGCCCCTCCTTCCTGCATCCCCCCAGCCCCACAGTCCGCTCTCTGTGGCGCTTGAGGTCCTTCCACACACCACCCTCGCTCTTCCCTCTCGAACCTTCACTTCAGGGAAGTCACAGCCCCTCCGCGCTCCTTAGAGCCTGTGTGCGCTGCCCAGCGACCCCCCGGGCCTCGCCGCCGCCCGTCTGCCAGCCTCGCCAGCCCCCTCACTGTGCCCTCCTGCCCTCCCTCAAGTCGCCGCTCTCACCGGACCACCCCACGGAAGACAGCACGTCCCTGCGCTCCCCCACCCCACCTCCAACCCCGCAGCTGTCACTTTCTGACACCAAGGTTACTTATCATGTTCTTGGGTCACCTCTGTCCCTGGGACGCCAGCTCCGCGTGGGCGGGGACCCTCGTCCCTTTGCTCCCTGGCCACACCTGAGCGCCCAGCGCACAGTAGGTGCTTGGTCAGCATTTACCTGGTGACAGAGATGCAGGGAAGGAAGACCTGAGGGCCAGTCGCTCATCTGAGCCCTTTGGAGTCTGCCCTTGGCGGGCAGGGAGCCCAACCCAAAATCAAGTTTGTGATGAAAGTTTTAAACCACACTGAGGGTTTTGTTTGTTTGTTTGTTTCTATTTATATTATTTTTAAAATTTTTAAATTAAAAAACATTTTTTTTTTGGCCGCGCTGCGCAGCTTGCTGGATCACAGTTCCTTGACCAGGGACTGACCCCGGGCCGTGGCAATGAAAACTCGGAGTCCTAACCACCGGATCGCCAGGGAAGTCCCTCTATTTTATTTTATTTATTCATTTTTTATAACCATTTTTTAAATTAAAGTGTAGTTGATTTGGGACTTCCCTGGTGGTGCAGTGGTTAAGAATCCACCTTCCAATGCAGGGGATGCGGGTTTGATCCCTGGCCGGGGAACTAAGATCCCACATGCCGTGGGGAAAGTAAGCCCACACGCCACAACTACTGAGCCCGCGTGCCGCAACCAAGACCCGACACAGCCAAATAAATAATTTTTTTTTAAAGTATAGTTGATTTACCCTGTTGTGTTAGTTTCGGGGGTACAGCAAAGTGACTCAGTTATACATATATATACATATATTCTTTTTCATATTCTTTTCCATGACGGTTTGTCACAGGATACTGAACATAGTTCCCTGTGCTCTACAGCAGGGCCTTGCTGCTTGCTGAGTTTTCATGGCCAAAGGTGACCAGGATGTTAGGAAATCTGCTTGAGAGTCACTGAAAGACAAAGCATTTGACAGAAGCGACTAGAGAAAACCAGAATCTCCTCACATCCCCCTGCCGACTGGGGCCTCCCCGCGTGTGTGTGGCCCGTCCAGCCACGGTGACCGCGGGGCCCCCGCCGCTGCCTTTGACTGGGCCCGGGCTTGGCGCTGGGCAGCCCTGAGACTGGAGGCTCCGGGGGCGGGGGCCCCGCGGTGCGCGAGGACCCCGGCTCCCCCCGGCCGGGTGGGCTCGGCCAGAGCGGATGGTCGGCTGCGGGGGCCTGGGGCTCGGCCTGTGGGTGCTGCCGGCTGGACGCCCGCGGCGGTGGCCCGGGGCGGGGCTGGGCACGTCCTCGGGGGCCCGGCGGCAGGAGGAAGGGGCTGTGTGGGGATGAGTGAGAAGTGGCCGCGGCCCGCAGGAGCTCCGTCTGCATCTGGTCAGGGCACATCTGCAGACACGCACGAGGGGACACGGCAGGAAGTAACCTTCACGCGCGTGGGCCTCCTCCTCCCGGGCGCTGGGAGGGGCCCCCCGTCCAGCCCGCACCGCATGGGCTGTGGTGGGCACGAGGACGTGCCGGAGCAAGGGGGCTTCTCTGGGGGTCCCCACCCCTGCTCCTGGGGGAGGGTGTGGCCTGCATGGAGGAGGAGGGGCCGAGGGATCACCGGCACTGGTCCTGGGGGCCACAGCAGTCCATTCAGAGAGGGCTTGATGCGGGGCCCCCTCCCCTGTCCCCGCCTGGGCACGTGCAGGGAGGCACTGGGGGAGCCCTGGACCGCAAGTGGGGCACGGGTGTGAGCTCCACCCCAGAGCACTGGACAAGGCGCCGCCGGCCTCAGTCTGCTCACCTGGGAATGGGGGTCAGGGTCCCTGTTCTCCTCACCTGGGCAGGCGGGCGAGGGTTTGATCTGAGCGCGATCCTGGCTCCAGACTCTCAGAGCCGCCAGGAGAAGTCCCACGGTGGGGACACGGCCGAGGCGACACGCCCCTGGGGGTGTTGGATGTGTGTTTGCAGGCTGCGTGGTGGAGGGGCTCCGCTGGACGGAAAGGGGCCCGGGCTGATCGTGGGGGGCGTGAGAGCCCGACGTGCGCCGCCCGCCCCGATCACGCCGACACGGGTTCGAGTCCCAGGACCTGGTGGGGCTTCTTGGGGGCGGGAGCCATGGTGCCTCTGGCTCCCCAGTCCCAGCAGGCGGCTCACCCAGAATCTCCGGGGCCCGAGGACGGCCCCCCAGCAAGGAGGTCCGCGCTGGATCCTGCCCCGACCCAGGCAGGCCCTGGGTCCCCAGCCTCAGCTTCCTGGGTCTGTGAAATGGGCCCTCCCGTGAACGGTGGGTGTGGGCAGGCGGCCAGGCTGCACAGGTGGGGATCCCTGACTGCCGAGCCAAAGCCAGTCCTGGCCGTGTCCGTGGTCCGAGAGTGCAACTGCCCCCGGCCCTGAGCCCGGCCGCGGCCAGGGCCTCACGGAACCCCACGCCCCTGTCCGGGCTCAGGGCTGGCAGGCCTCCCCCCGAAACGCCCCCCTCGGCCTCCCAGGAGCCCCGGCACACACACAACTATTTAATTTTGCTCTGGCAAGGAATAATAGAGTCCTGTGTATCTATTACAGATGTGGAGAGATTGGGCCACCTCAGACTGTGCTGCACTCAGAACCCTAACAAAGCTCCTGCAATCCGCTCAGCCTGCCGTTACCCATTCAACGCGAGTAATAAATGAGCCGGGCACGGCCTGCCACATACCACCCGGCCCAGATAACGGCTGAAAGGAGAAAATTAAATTTTGCTTTTGTTGAAACATTATGATTTATGTATTTGTAATATAGGCTGTGGTGGGCAATTGGGGGAAGAAAAGATTGCTGAGTATCCTTCAGGGTTACTGATGGCCCCACCGGCCACTCAGAGAGCTGAGGCCAGCCCACTGCCCTTTATGGGCAGGGATAATAAGAGACCGCAGGCGCCCCTGAACCCGTTCCTGGCAGCAGGGAGAGAGGCTGGGAGGCCCCCCGGGGAGGCTGGGCTTGGGGTCCTCTGAACGGGGGGTGGGCAGGGGCGGCGTCCTGCTGGCTTGGACCCGGAACCGGGCATTTGAATTGCCCCGTGCCCTATCTGGACCTATAAAAATAATTAACTTCTCCTGCCTGGCCCTGGAGAGACAGACACGTGAGCACATCCCGGTAATTTATAATCTTGCCGTCCTGCCCCTTAATGCAGCAATCAGAACAGAGCTTATCACGTTGTAGAAGGTAATGAACTTACTAACTCCTGGCACCCGAGTTCCTGAGCGAGGGTCTGGGCGGAGTGGCTCCCCCCAGACGGCCGTCGGCAGGCACCTTAGTGGACAGGGCAGGCCTGTGGCCCTGGACCCATGTGGCCTGTGTGGTCAGGGTGAACCACGGTCCGGCTATTGGGAGGCTGAGTCCCTGGCTGGGTGGGGTGGGCAGAGGGCACACTGAGGGCCTCATGGGGGGACCCAGGCAAAGCCTTCCCACTCAGAGCCTCCGGTCGCCTACCCGCGGTCCCCCTGCCCCAGCTGGGACACCATGACCTGCCCCCACGTGCTTGTTCATCCAGAGTCCCTGACGGTCCCGGGGAGCTCGCACGTGTGACTCACCTCAATGTCCTGAGCGGAGAACATACCCTACAGATGGGACTGGGGACCCCTGCTCCTCCAGAGGTCTGCTGTGGGGTGAAGGCCTCTGTGACCCCTGCAGGCTTGCAAAGGTGGCCCCTCCTCCATTTGGGGATGCCCAGTCTCATGTGAGGGAGGTCAGCCATGTGCCATGCTGTGGGGGTCTCCCATGGGCCTCTTCAGCCCCCTCCCCGCCATCTTCGGGGGGACAGTGCCCATTTCAACTAACTGGCCTGTGCCCCCAGGACCCAGCATGACCCAAACTGTACTCCCCTTTTCCCACCCCTCTGCTCCCCCATAGGGTCCACCTCAGTCCCCTGCAACCCAGGGTGCAAGTGGGGCCTCACCGCCTTGGTCCTTCCACAGCCACTCACAGCCCTGGCCCTCCCTCAGAAAGTCCTCTTGAGTCACCCCAAAGGGCAGAGAAAACCTCCTCCTTGCTGACACTCTCTGAGCTGCTGGATCAAACTTTGCCTGAAGCAGATTTCCTTGGCCCACTTGGCTGTTTGAGCCACAGCTCCCCTTGCTGCCTTGTGATTTGGGGTCCCTGTCACTTGCACCACAGGACTCCTGGCAGTGCCCCTGTTTCTCTCTGGGACCACGCTGGCCTCTTGCTCTCGTCCTGGGACACAGGCTCCTCTGCTCAAGGCCCCGCCTCTGCTCCCAAGAGCAGGAATGTGATTGGTCCCCCTGGCCCGGCTCCTTACTGAAACGGCAGCTGATCCAGCTTCCGTGGGGCTGTGAGCACGCATGGCGCCGGCTGGGCTGGGCCCTTCCCTTCCCGGCCCGAGAAGGGGAGTTTTATCGCACACGCAGAGGCGTGGGGCTGGGGGTGGTCATTCTAGTAGGAGATGTGTTTTGTGTTGGATGCTGATTCCCTGAGAGTGGCGGCACCGTCTCCCTCTGCGGTGGTCCTGCTGACTGCTGGGGGTCCCGGCTTGTGTGCGGCCCGGCGCCCCGCCCCTGCAGGCTCAAGCCCGGGCCTGCCCCACCGCTGCCCCTCCGCACCGGGGCCTGAAAGGAGGTGGGGCTCCTGCCCCGGGGCCTGTTGAGCAGACCCCATGGGGCGGGTGGGGGGTGGGCGGGTGGGTGCTGTCCAGGGCACCATGGCAGGGACCACAACTGGCGCTGGTTCTTTGGATGCTGCCCTCCAGGCGGCCCGCCCCCTGCCCTAGACGGGGCTTATTCAAGGCTGGGGTGGGGGCAGCTGGGATCCTTCGCCACCCAACGGTGAAGGACTGGCCACCCTGCGAGGCCTGGACCAGAGAGGGAGGCCCGCCCAAATCCCAGAAGGTGGGGCTCTGCAGGGTGAGGAAGACGTGCGATGGACGAGGTGGGGGGCCAGGGGGCACAAGGATCAGATCGGCTCCTCCCACCCTGGACCCCAGGCCTGCGTGGTGGGCACAAGTGGGTGCTTGCCGTGTGCCATTTGGCCAGGATCGAGGCCTCGTTGATACTGCTAGGCTACAAGGAAGGTGGGCGGGGTGTTCTCCCTGGAGGGGCTGTGATGAGAGGGAGGTGTGAGGGATGGGGGTCCCTGCGGGGCCAGAGCCTGAGTGAGGGGCAGCTGGAGGAGGGGGGACCACTCCCTGTGACCCCTTGTGCACGGCTCAGAAAGCCCGAGCCAGGCCAAGGACAGGGACCAGGCGCTGGGGGGCCGGCAGACCCCCACGGGGGACAGCAGCACGAGGGGCACCCAGAGATGGGCCAAGGGGTATCCCGGAGCGAGTGGCGCGAGGGTCCCCATCCTCTCCACCGCTCCCCTCAGTGTGGGTAGAGTGAGCCGAAAACCGGGGCCCAGGACGGGGGCTTCTGCTCAGGAGACCACGGCCCTGAGGTGTGGGGTACAGACCAGAGTGACGGCCCCGCCGTGGCAAACAGGAGCGATGCCCGTGGGGAGGGGCGCATCCGTGTTCATCCTTGGAGCTCCCGAGGCGCAGCCGTCGGAGCCAGGCCCCCTACCCCCCAGGCCTCTGGCTCATGGGCTCCCCAGCCTGGCTCTGCTTTGGCCTTCAGGCTGTGTGCCCACCTCGTCTGACCATGACCTGCCTGGGGTTCGCGTTGCCAGGGGCACCCCCTTCTCCTGGAGGCCACTGCCCACTGGGCCGTCTGAGAGCTGGAGGGGTGTCTCTAGGGAGGAGACGTGGTTGGGGTCCTGCTGACAGAGCGCGCACCGCCCCCCCCGCCCGACATGAGATGCCTCTGACCCTCTCCATGGAAACCCAGGCTTGTTCACGGCAGACCCAGGACTGGGGCCCGGGAATGATGGGACAGTCAGCAAGCGGCTGCCTCCCCGGGACAGGGGTGGGATGGGCAGCGTCCTCTGTTGCTCTGAGCAGGCCTGCTGGAGCCCCAGCTCCAGGCTCACCAAGTTCACCAACCCGAAGGGGCAGCAGGTGGCCCCACTGGGGTCCAGGGTCCAGCTGTGGCCAGGGGTGGGCCCCCGGGGCCTTCACGGCCAAGGGTGCTCAGGGACACCTGGGAGAGCCTGGTGGGCTGAGGACACACCCTGAGAAGTGTGGACTCACCCTCCAAGCTCAGCGTCCACATCTGTAAAATGGGTGTGGGTCCGCCTTGCAGAGGCCTGTGCAGACCAAGGAGGGACCAGCGGGAGGTGCGGGCCCGGACGTGTCCCTGTCTGAGCCCTGACCTGATCGGCCCTTCCACCCCTGAGGTCGGAGTCGGGGGTGTGGATTCCCACGGGCTGGCTCCCCATCACCCTCTGTGTCAGTCCTCAGGAGGCGAGGGGGCGGGGCAACAGCCCTGACCAGCAGCAGAGCTGTGTGGGCCTGGGTCCTGCATCCTGGGTCCTTGGCGGGCACCTGCTGGGGAGCCGGGCAGTGTCGGGGCAGGCGGTGCCCCAGGAGGCTCCAGCCAGCAGAGGCCTGGGAGAGCCACACGTCTCGGAGAAGGCGTCCTGGGCTGCTTCCTTCTGGCTGGGTGGGAGCGGGGTGTGTGTGCGTGTGTGAGCACACGTGTGCATGCATATGCGTGTGCATGACTGTGCGTGTCTGCGTGCGCCTGGTGTGTGCCTGTGTGTGGGTTGACAGTGCTTAGGCCTGGTGGGCCTGCCCTCCCTGCAGCCCCCAGAGGAGGGGTGGGTTTTCCAGAAGGCGAATTTGGTGCGTTTGGGAGAGACCCTGGGCAAAGGAGGCTCAGCCCCTCCTGCTCCCACCCCTGGGTCCTCTGGGGGCCGAGCTGCCTTCAGACACACCTCGGCCAGCTCTCCCTGAGCGGTCTCGCAGGCAGACCGGCCTGGGAGGGAAGGCCTGGCTGATGACAACGGGGGTCTGGGAGACCTGGCCGTGGACCCCCCGCCCCCTCGCACCCCTCCCCACTGGCGTCAGGGCTGCCTGAGGTCTGGAGCGGGCGGGGTTTTCCGGCTGCCTGAGTTCTCAGTGCACGGAGCCCGGGAGGCCCCAGGACGGCCAGGATTTGACCAGGAGGTGATCCAGCCAGCAGGCCTGCACCCCGTGATGGTCCTGTGGGACCAAGCTGAGTGGCGCTCTGGGGCTACGTGTGGCCACCTGGTCTGGAGCCCTGGGGTCCTGCCCTGTGGGTCCTGGTTCACTAGTGTTCCCGGAGTCGCCGAGGACCCAGCT
>NC_045789.1:139854245-139899245 GCF_009873245.2 Balaenoptera musculus | reverse complement strand
CTCTGGGACTGAGGACCCTCTCCTCCTGGGCTCCATCTTCTCGCTGCCTCCTCACGGGGGTGGGGGGAGGCGGGGGGAGCTCCCAGGGCTCAGCGCCCGGCCCTCCACTGCCCTCTCTGCCCCACACTCAGCACGACTGAGAGCGCATATGGCGTGCACGCGTGGGGCGAGCGCATGTTTGTGTACATGTGCTCGTGTGTGTACGCGCACCTGTGTGCTCACGTGCGCTGTTCACGTGTGCGTGGTGTGCCCGCATGTATGTGCCCTGTCTGCGCATGTGCCTTGTACGTGTGTGTGCTCGTGTGTACACGCGTGCGTGTGTGTGTGCTCGCCCACCCCCGCAGCTGTCACCCACCAGGAGAAGGGCCAGGCGGAGACAGATTGGGACAGACTTTGCTCCTGGCTCTGGCTTCCCACGCCCACGGCCTCCGTGGGCGCCCCCTCCCCTCTCCCTGCCACCTCTGCCCCCCAGCTCCTCCCCACGTCTGCAGAGCTGAGTGCTGCAGACCCCCCCCTACGGAGCCCTGGTCTGAGGGACCCCACCCCAGGCCCTGCAGTCCCGGGCAAGGCCCCCCACCCCAGCCTTCCTCCAGGGCCTCTGACCTGCCCTGTCCTCTCCCGGGGGCCTCAGAACACACAGGACGAATCAGAGGGCCCTGGAGTCAGTGCCCAGCTCCCCACCTCCCCGGTGGCCGCTCAGCTTCCCCGAGCGTGTGGGCCACTGTGAAATGGGGGCGGGGAGCCCCCCCAGCTGGGGGTCAGGGTGGGTCCCGGGCAGCCCGCTCAATGCCAAGTGATCGCGAGCGCCGGCAGGCGCGGCTGCAGAGCCGTCCCAGCCCCCTGGGAGCCGCCGGGGCTGGGGGCCCGGCGGGCGGGCCGGGGGCTCTGCGGTGCGCAGCGAAGGCTATTTAAATGCTCCATTGGAGAGGGATTAAAGTTTACGCAAGGTCACCGAGGATGTGATAATTATAATCACAGGTTTTGGCTCCACAATGACAGCCATTTGTTATTTCCGCTCGGGCGGCTCCCGCGGCCCCGAGCTGGTGACAGGCGTGGACTGATTTAGTGGCCCGAGCCCGCACCCCTCCCCTCCCACCGCAGTCCCAGCAGCCCCCACTGCCTGGGCCGCCACGGGGGCTCCACCCCCGGGGGCCGGGCTTATTACGGGATGGGAGGGGGAGTGGACAGCGGCAACCGAGAGGAAGATGGTGGCAGAGGCGGAGGGGCGCGAGGGCAGGGTGGGCCGGGGACCTGGGTCCCCGGTGGGGGAGGGGGCTGTTGGCACACAAGCCCGCCCGTCCCGGGGCCTCAGTCTCTCCATCTGTGGAGTGGGGGTGCGCTGTGCCCGAGGTGCCTGGCTCCGGGGTTGGACCAGTTACAGCGTCTATCATTACCGGCCACGTTAATAAGTCAACGGTGGCCCTGGGGCTGGACGGGAAGGGTCTGTCCAACTCCACACCGTCTCCAGCTGCAGTGTACGCTTGGGTTGCGGGGCTTTCCTGGAACAGGGTCCATCTCTCCCGGAGGAAGCGACCTCCCCGCAAACATCTGGCAGAGGCCCAGGGCCTGGCACAGGTCCATCAGGGATGTGCCTCAGTTTCCCCTCTCCCGACCCGGAGGACACAGGGTCCCTGGGGAGGGGAGGCAGGATCAGGCCCCCTCCCGGGCTATTGCCCTGGGCAGAGTTGGCGGCTCCCCTGCCCCAGGGTCCCTAAACCCTGGACCATCGGCGCCGAGAAGGTCTCAGCAGGCAGCACCATTCTGGTGAGTCCCGGCTGAGATCTGCCCAGAGGGGCCCTGAGGGCGGGGCACTTGCTGGCCAGGGCCCCTTTGCTTCCTCCTCTGTCCCGGGATGACGGTGGGAGGACAGAGTCCGGGAGAGCTGGCCGGCCCCTGGGGCGTGCCCTCCACACACTGGGTCCAGGGTCCCTGGGGCTCTGCCGGGGCAGAAAGAGGGGAGACCCCCGCACCCTACCCACACCCCACCTGCCTTCTGCCTGTTGCTGCCCCGGGACTGATGCAGCTCTTTTTGTTTGTTTTCGCCATCAGAGGTGAGAGCGCTTTAATACGTATTAAATGGTGATAAATAGGGGGTCCGGGCGGCCAGCCTGCCGAGGCATTTATCTTGGAGGAAGTGAAGATTGATAACTTGCAGGCAGCATAAAAATCAAGCCAGAGCCCGTCTGGGGAGGCTGTGTCCCGGGAACCCTGCTCTCTGGGGTGCCTCAGGGGACCCGCCATGCCATGGCAGACCCAGATGGCCAGAGAGCCCTCTGCCCTGGCCCTGGTCTGAGCTGGCCAGGCTTCGGCTCTTCACCCAACTCCCAGCGAGGCAGGGTCGGCCTGGGCCAGTCCTGGGCCTGGACCGTGCCCCTGGGCAGCTGGGGGCCAGTGGGGCTCCCGGTGACTGGCTGAGGCCCACCCGCCACCCAGGTCTGGTCACTGGAGTCTCCCTGTAGCCCCCCTGCCGCCCCCAGGCGGTCCCTCCTGCCTGCTCCCATCCCCACCCACAGCAGAGGGACACCTGCCAACACTCTTAAGACCCTGTGTGTCCCTCCAGGGCCTGAGGCTGTTTCCTGCCTGGGGCCTCGCAGCCTGACCCTGCCCACGGCCCCACCCAGGGCCCCACCTGCTCCCCAGTCCTCACCCCTCTGGCTGCCGGACCAGACCGTGAAGCCTCACCCCACCTGGCCTCCAGCCGCATCTGACTGGCCAGCTGAGGTCACGTGCACTCTCCGGCCAATCCCCTGCCAGGGCCATGCCCAGCCCTTGACTTGGCCCAACCAGGGCCCAGGTTTGGGACGGAAAAATGACTTTTGGGTTCTAGAAGCTGATCAGGAACCCCCTTACTTTCATCCTGTCTGACCTTTGCCCTCCCTTGGCCTCTGACCATCCTGACCTCTGACCTCGCTGGCCCCTAACTGCTCTGAACACTGCTCTCCCTGATCATTGCCCTCTGTGGCCCCTGCCCTCCCTGACCTTTACACTTCTGGCCCCTGACCTACCTAACCTCTACCCTCCTTAACCTCTGTCCTCCCTGGCTCTTGCCTTCTGACCTCTGCCTTCCTGACCCCTGACCTCTCTGACCTTTGCCTTCCCTGACCCTTGTCCTCCCTGACCTTTGTCCTCCCTGGCCCTTTCACTCCCTGACCCTTGCCCTTTGGGCCCCTTCCTTCCCTGACCTTTGCCCTCTCTGACCTCTACCCTTCCTGGCCCCCATCCTCCCATGTGGCAGCGCGCACAGGAGTGGCTGGAAGGGGCCCCAGGCCTCAGGGTGAGGACATGATGTCAACCTGCCTTGGAGCCGCCCTGACGCCCACAGGTCAGCACGGGGCAGTGCTCCCCGGACGAGGCTCAGGGGCTTCTGGCTGCTCTGCGTCCCGTCCCTCCCGGGGGCACCCCTGCTCTGGGCCCCTCCACTGTCCTCCTGAAGTGGGGACCCTGCCCTTGAGCTGCCCTCCCTGCGTGGAGAGACAGCCCCCAGCCCCGCTTTGTGCATCAGGGTCCGGCGGGGCCTGTGGGGAGCAGGGGGAGAGGGGCTGGCTGAGGCCCAGGGTCTGACCTCCGCAAGCCCTGCGAGCCGGGGAGGACGCTGCTGGGAGATGTGATCTGGCCGTTCGCAGCTTAGGGAAATCCCTCTCTCCTTCCTTTTCCCCAGCCTGGGCCCCAGGGTGCTGGTTGGACCCCCCCAGGCTCAGCCATTGCAAAAGGACATGGCCTGGCGTCAACCTGGCAGTGGCCTCACAGACCAGGACCCACCCTCCACCCTCTCCCTCCTGGTACAAAATATGTAAATGCCCTGCGCTTCCGTGATCAACATGATGAACCTCTTCTGTCGCCTCCCAAGAAAAATTCCCCTTCTGGGGAGGTAATGGATGTGGGCCAGGCGCCCTCCGGGTTGGCGCTCACCGCCCCGTCCTGGAGAAATTGATGGACACGCCCGGGAGGTGCCGAGACTCCCTCTCCACTCAATCAAACGAAGAGGTTTTATGTAAAACGCCCGCAGATCTTTCAGAGACGGCCACGGCGCCCCTCACACGCAGGGCGACTGTCCTCGGGAGTGGGGCTGACTTCTGGGGGTGGGGCGGCTCCCCAAAGGCCCCGGCCCCCTCCAGAAGCAGAGGCCCTGGTGGCTCTGTCCCCTGGGAAGCCTGGCTGGGTTGGGCTGCTCCGGTCTCTGGCACGCCCTCCGCTGTGTGGGCTGGCGCTGTCCCAGAGCACGCCCGCCCCCCCCCAGGCCCCGGGAGCATCGGCTGAGCAGGGGGGCGGGCCTGGTGCCCACTTTGGGTGCTGCCGACGGGGTCTCAGGAAGTACCCCTGCTCTCAGCTGAAAGCTCTGGTTCAACCCTCAGCCCTGAGCCACCTGGTGTCCCGAGGGTCCACATCCCGACAGGACGGGGGGCAGCAGACTGGGAGGCTGGGGGTCCCGAGTGGGGCCGGAGGAGGCCGAGCCCACCAGTCACGAGAGCCAGGGCCGTGGTCAGGCTGGGCTTGTGAGCCAGGCGCTGCTTGGGTCCTGGCCCAGACTTCCCCCGGCACTGGCCTCACCCATAGAACTGGGGCTGGAACTGTACCGCTCCCTTCCCCAACCCCAGGGCCTCGTGACCGCTGCACGTGCCGAACCACACACAGCAGCCTGGGCAGGGGCCGAGCTCGTGTCTGTGGGCTCGTGGGGCGGAGGGGCCGCCAGGGGCCTGTGGGGGCCGGCTGGGGCTCAGGAAGGTCCCCAGAGGAGGTGACGGGTGACATCTGCCCTGAAAACCGGGGCTGTTGGTGTCCCGGGGCACAAACGCAGCCAGGCAGAGGCCTCAGTGTCAGAGAGCAGACCCGCTCCGGGCGGGAGGAGCTTGTCAGGCGGTCGAGGTTGCGGGAAGGTGAGGCAGCAGGATTGGTGGGCCGGGTGTCAAGCGGGAGCACGGGCCCCTCGTTAAAAGAAATCAAGAATCTCAAGGTGGTGGCAGCAGGGCATTGAACCAAGCGTGGGGCCCTCGGGGCCCTGTGACCGCCTGGCAGAGGTTGGCAGGCCAGCACGGCAGTGCAGCTTCTTCAGCAGGGACTGGGGGCTGCTGCCCGTGATAACAAGGCCCCCGCAAGGCAGAGAGGAGAACTAGGGGGGGCAACCCCAGAGGGGTGAGGGTGGGGTCCGGGGGTCGCCCTGTGGCAGAGGGAGAGAAGGGCTGGGGGCTGGGGGGAGGTGGGGGGTCAGCAGGCCCAGGGCAGGGTGAGGGGCTGCATGTGCAAAGGCCCTGGGGTTGGGGCTGGTGGGTGGGGGCTGCCTCTTCCTCCACAGCCTTTGCTTGTTCTCGGTGACACTGTTGGTCCTTGACTTTTTACATTTTAGGAGCTGTTTCTTTTTAAGGATATTAGCCTTTCACCTCTCAAATGTGCTGTAAATACTTCCCCACCTTGCACCCCATTTGTCCTTTCTGAAGGGGGCGACTTTTGCCATTTAGAAATGCTTGACTTTGTGTAGTCGAATTTATTCATCTTCTTCTGTGGCTTCTGTGATCTGTGTTGCTTCAAAGAGTTTTCTCTTCTCTGAGATTTTGTTTTAGGAACAGGGGAGTTTCTTCTGCAGCTCGTTTTGTCTGAGGAGGGAGGGAGGTGTGGAGGTCACCCCACCTGCTGCCTCCCCCCCCAACCCCAACACACCCAAGGCCTCGGGTGTCTCCATCTCATCTCCGCACACTCGCGGCCTGTGCTGTGGATTCTCCCTTGGGCTCCGGGCTCCATCCGCCTGGGCCGTCTCTCTGCAGTTTCGCAGCATCTTTGCGCCCAGGACACCGGCCTCCTTCCGCAAGACTCTCCTGGCCTTGCTGCCCGTGTGGTTTCCCATTGGCCTGTCTGCTCCTCACCCACCCTGTGGGGTTGTTTTTACTGGGGTGCCGTGAATCTCCTGTCTTCCTGTCCCAGGAGGGCCTTCCCCCGCCGTCTGAGCCTCCCTCGGCAGTGAGTGCTGGACCTCTGTCCCTCCCGCCCGCCTGCTTCCCTCTTGTGGCAGGTTCGGGCTTGCTCTCTGCTATCCCCAGGTGGTCCTCAGCCCCAGGACGCAGCCACACCACCGGCGAAATGGTCGCTCCTCCACGGCGGCCGTGACCAGGTACCCTGACCAGACACCAGGATGGAGTCTCTCACGGACAGTCCTGGAGGCTGGACGTCGGAGACCGGGGTGCCGGCGGGTTTGTCTCTCCCGAGGCCTCTCTCTTGGGCGTGTGGACAGTGCCCCCTCTGTGTCTTCCGTGTCCTCACATGTCCGCTGCTCTGTGCCACGCTGGCCGGGGCTGAGCTTCAGGCACGGGGTCAGGGAGGCGCCCAGAGGCCGGAGGCTGGCGGCTCTGGGGAGGCAAGGAGGTCGGGGGTGGGGGTAGGGCTGCCCGAGAGTGGACGGAGGGCGGGAGGTGTGGCTGGGGTTGGGGGAGCCTGGGGACCTAGTGGGGGTCACTCCGCCCCGTCCCCGGCCGCTCCCGCTGGAGCTGGTGTCTCCATCCCTGCCTGCCCGCGGTCCCGGGTGGGCCTGCTGCGGCCCTGGCCAGGCCCCGGGGAAATGCACTATATAAATGTAAATTTCCCTCCGAGCTGGGCTCCCTCGTTCAACAAGCTATCAGCACGGCACTGTCAGTCCAATTTTTCACACTTTGTGTCTCTGTTCTCTGTCTGGGGCAATCCTGTTTCCCTGGGCCGTGGCAGGTTGGCAGGTGGAAAAGTTCAGCTGTGCAGAGATGCAGACAGGCCCACCCGACAGGCCCACCGCAGAGGGGCAGGGAAGCGCGGCCGCGGGCGGGCTGACCCAGGAGTGGCCACCTGGGCTGGGGGCGTGTTGCGGGGAGAGAATGACTCCTCCCCGGCGGCCCGTTTCCCTGGCCGGTGGGCTCTGGGCAGATGGGGTGGGGGAGAGGAAGGGGAGTGCTCTGTTTAGGGCCCTCCCTCCCTGACCTAGGCCACCCCTCAGGGGGCACCTGGGCCTCAGGGTCTCCCTCTGACCCCACTCGGGGGGCACAAGCCAGGGTCCTAGGAGTAGGACACGACCTTCCAGCAGCTCCCTTGTCTCCCATGGTCTCCCATGGTCAGGAGCAGGGCGGTGCCTGGGGCCCATCTTACAGGTGGAAAAACTGAGGCCTGGGCATGTGGCAGAGCTGAGGCTCTGAGCCCTGGGCTGATCCCTGGCACCTGGAGGAGGGGACAGGCAGGCAGGCAGAGCACCGGTGTCCGGAGGCTGGGGGTGACCCTGCCCTGCCTGCCTGCCTGTCCCCTCCTCCGCTGCCCTCAGCCTGCCGTCTGCGCTCTCCAGCCGTCACCACATCCTGCCCATCCAGCCTCCCTGGGGCTCACTGCCACACCTGCTGGGCAGGGAGACATTTATCCTGGCGCCTGGGAGCTCCCCACTTCTGAGGACCGGAGGGAGGCCCTGCCTCCATGCGAGAGGGCGGGAGGGGGGGCTCCAGGCCTCCCAGGGGCTGGGGGAGCATCTGGCCAGAGGCCCCAGGGACGTGGGGCTCATGCCCACCTGCCAGCCCCACTCGGGGACACGGGCAGAGGACGGGGCAGGTAGGACGGCTCCGGGGAGGGACTCACTTCATCCAGGTGTGACCGACACACAACACCCCGCACACAGCGAAGGTGGGTGCGGATGCAATGGGCACATGGCCGAGAGCTGGGCGATGGGCAGACCTGGCACCCCAAGTTGTCTCTGCCCCTCCCCCACACACCCCTCCTCTCCCGGGGAACCACTGATCTTTTTGTCCGCATAGATTAGTTTTCTCTTTCTAGAATTTTATACATGGGGCTTATTCCTCCGGCTCCTTCCCTGGGCACCGCTGTGCTGAGATTCCCCAGGAGCTTGTGCGTGGGGTCTGTCCCCTTGCACGGCCGCAACGCGGGGACCCACTCACCTGCTGGTGGGCAGGGTGGTCTCCACCCGTAAATCCCGCGTCCCGCACGGCCGCGCCACACTTGGCGGCCGCCTTTCCCCTCTGAGCCGCGTTAGGCCTCATGGCTGCATCCCACCAAGGCGATAAGCTGCAGCTCCCTGAAGGCTGGGGCAGGGAGCACCTCCGTGCCCTCACTCGCATCCATGGATCTTCTCTGGTGAAAAGAAGTCCGCTCAAATCTCTTGCCTGTTTTTAATTGGGTTGTTTGTCTTCTTAGTATTAAGTTGTAGGAGATCTTTTTTCCCTGTTTTTAAAAATTGAGATATAATTCATGTAACATAAAATTCACCATTTTAAAGTGTACTCTTCTGTGATTTTTTTGTTATATTCACAAGGCTGTACCACTATCACCACTACCTAATTCCAGACATTCCCGTCACCCCAAAAGGAAGCCTGCCCCTCTCACGGCTGCCACCTCCCCAGCCCCGGTGCCCACTAATCTGCTGTCTCTGCGGATGTGAGTCTACTACCCACATAGATGGAACCACACACTAGGACGTGTTGCACGGGAAAAGGTCTGCCCTGTTTCGCTGAGCACGTGGGTGGCCCTGAGGCGTCAAGGCCTCACGGCTGTGGGCGGGGAGGAGGCCTTGGGGCCCAGAGCAAACAGAAGGGTTTTCATGGGGCCGCTGCTTCAGCGCCAGGGGAGAGTCTCGTTAGTGGGGGTGAATGGGGCAGGGCTTCGGAGAGCAGAACCCTGAGAGCTGGGAGGGGGGGAGATGGGCGAGGGGGAGAAGGGGTCTGCAAGTTTTCAGAGCTCTGCTGCTCCAGACCTCATGGAGCGTCCCTCCGGAGCAGAGCCTGGTGACCGCTGGCTTGACAGGCAGCGAGAGGGAGGGGTTGGGGGGTTCCTCCGAGGGGTGCAGACACCACCCCCACCCCGCGCTGGGCCTGATTTACGGGGTGTCCTGCTCCACGTCGTCTGCTTTTTCCAAAGCCTGCAGAAATCGAATTGCTCCTTGAAGGGAAAAGTGCCCTAAATAAAGCCGTTAATTGCGAGCAAGCGGCTCCTGTAACGGGCAGTCTTCTCGGCCTTGAGGCAACCACAGGTGTGGACTCCTGGATGGAGCGCCCAGGCTGCAGGGTCGGCGGCCCGAGGCCGGAGCTCACCGTGACTCAGGGTGCCCCTCTGGCCGCGCTTCACTGGAACAAGGAAGTCAATCCGCGTGGCCGTGTGGGACACAGTCTCCGTTGGATCTCTCTCCTGGGCAGATTAATTAAGTGCCATCAGTTAATGGCCCCGGTCCAAGGGGACACGTGTGAGTCACTTTCACAGGCGATGTCGGGCCTGCAGGAAACGCCGCTCCGAGCCAAGCCACGGCCCCTGCGCTCGTGCGGGCATGTGGCTGAGGAGACGCTGACCTGGTCCTGAGCGGAGCGGGGAGTTGGAAGCAGGCTCCCACGGAGCGGCGAGAGGCCCCCACAGGGGTGACTCCCTGGCTGTGGTGGACTCGCTCCTCACGTGAACGGAGCTCAGGGCCTGGGCGGTCCCACGGCCTCCAAGCCCCGCCTCCAGCCCCGCCCCCCAGCCTCTGCTCCCGTGTGGCACGGTCCTCCCCAATGTTACAGGGCACCGAACATCATGTTGAAACTGGGATGCTGTCACGACGGGCTGGCTCCCACACCCCAGGCTGCCAATGGGCACCGCTGCTGACTCAGGGCGCTGGCTCCCAGGCCCCCGGGAGGAAACCAGAACATGCAGGTGCGGAGTAGGGGCTGCCGCCACATGGGCTGCTGGAGCGGGGTCTCAGGGAAGCAGTGCTCAAGGGCTCAAGGGCAGGACTGCGGAGGAAGCCCTCTCCTGGCCAACCCCACCCTTCCCACTTCTGCTGGGCCCAGACATTGAGTTGGCTGAAAAGCTCGCTTGGGTAACATCTTACAGAAAAACCCAAACGAACTCTTTGACCAGCCCACTACACGGCCAGTCCCTTCCCCCTTGGGCCAAAGAGCCCGCCAGGGAAGATGAGCCGGCAAACTGCTGTCCTGAGTCTTAAAGACAGATTCAGCTTGCAGCTAAAGTTACACACGGCCACCAGCCTCGTCTTTGCCGCTGGTCAGATAGGTAGCCCCGAGCAAGTGGCTCTACAGCTGCGTCCCGGTGTCCTCATCTTGTGGGGCTATTCTGATTCAGAGAACAGATGTGAAAAATGCTACGGGCCAGAAAGAAATGATGGTGATGAGGTGGTGGTGAAAATGATGATGCTGATGGTGGTGATGGTGATGGTGATGGTGGTGATGGTGATGGTGATGGTGATGGTGATGGTGATGGTGATGGTGGTGATGATGGTGATGGTGATGGTGATGGTGGTGATGGTGATGGTGATGGTGGTGATGGTGATGGTGACGGTGGTCGTAATGGTGATGATAGTGATGATGATGGTGGTGATGAAGATAATAACGGTGATGGTGGTGATGATGGTGGTGGTGATGCTGGTGTGGGTGTTGGTGATGGTGATGGTGATCATGGTGATGGTGGTGGTGATGGTGATGGTGGTGGTGGTGATGGTGGTGGTGATGGTGGTGGTGATGGTGGTGGTGGTGGTGGTGATGAGGTAGTGGTGATTATACTGATGATGATGGTGGTGATGATGATAATAATGGTGATGGTGGTGATGGTGATGGTGGTGATTAATGGTGGTCGAGGTGATAGTGGTAATGGTGCTGGTGGTGGAGGTGGTGTTGGTGGTGGTGATGGTGATGGTCATAATGGTGATGATAGTGATGATGATGGTGGTGATGATGGTGGTGATGGTGCTGGTGGTGATTGATGGTGGTCGTGGTGATGGTGGTAATGGTGTTGGTGGTGGTGGTGGTGGGGATGTTGATGGTCATAATGGTGATGATAATGATGATGATGGTGGTGATGATGGTGGTGGTGATGATAGCAATAGTGGTGGGGGCAGAGGACAACAGGCGTTCATTGTCTCGCAGAGTTTCTGAGAGTCAGAAGTCTGAGAATGACTTAGTTGGGTGGTTCTAGTTGGGTGGTTTAGCTCAGAGCCTCTCATGGGGCTGCAATCAACTTGGCAGCCAGGACTGCAGGCATCTCAAAGCTTGACTGGCAGTGGATTTGTTCTAAGGTGGCTCCCAGGCTTGGCAGGTCCTCACTGCCTGCCAGCCCCCACTTTGGGCTTCTCTCCAGGCTGCCAGCGCGGGTACACTGGCAGCTGGCCTCCCCTGGAACCAGCGTGAGCGAGACGGCGGTGGGAGGAGAAGGGCGGGAGGGAGAGCACGCAAGCAGCCGAGGCGGGGCCACTGTCGTTCCGTCACCTCGTCTCAGACGTGACACCCACCCCTCCTACCACGTTCCATGGAAGCGAGTCACCAGGTCTAACCCGAGGAGAGGGACCCGCAGGGCGTGAGCGTGGGGAGGGGAGCAGGGCTGTCTCAGAGGCCTCCTGCCGCAGTGGCGGTGAGACCACGAAGCAGGGGCCGGGGGGCGTCTTCTGGCTTCAGGCCCCTCCAAGCAGGAGGCCAGGCAGTGTCTGTGGAGCCTGGGTCTCGTGCCTTCCTTGTGAAGAGGAACAGGCACCTGGGTTCTTGTGACCGCTCGGGCCCCAGTCCCTCTGCCATGTTCCAGGAGCTGTAGAGAGCCGCCCCTCTCCTTTTATTCTGCATAAAACCAGAAACTTAGTGCCCGCTGTGGGGAGGGAGGCCTGAGGCCCCCGGAGTCCCCAGGGCAGCTTGCGGTGGATGTCCTGACCCAGGCCCCCCGACAGCCCGTGTGGTCTCTGCGTGTGTGGGCAGCGTCTCCTGGCCCACGGGGCCCCTCTGGAGAGCAGCTGGGAGGAGCGGCTGGTGGGGACCCGGACCCCAGGTCAGCCCTCGCCTGGGCCCTGCCTGGGAAGGGCCCTGGACGCAGTGGGGCCCCTCCCCGCCCCCTGGCCCAGCCCCTCCCGGCTCCACAGTGTAAACTCCCCCCAACGCTCTCCCGCTGCAGTCAGCCTCTGAGGAATGAACGTGGCATCCCATAATTTCCCAGGCGCTGCCCGATGGGACAGTTTGTAATAAAATTGCTTCTAAAAACATATTTGCAAGTCACCACCACATTTTTTAAGCAGAACAATCTCTCGCGGTGGCTCTTCATCTCCATGATTAAGTAGCCCACTTTCTTACATATATTTTGTTACATGCGTCTTAACCAGGCTGAGGAAACACTCTCTCTCTGCAGAGGCCTCCTTGAAAAACAGTGTTTTGATGTGTGATTTACGGGGTTATCTGACGAATCCCCTCCCTGGAGCCAGTGACAGCTTGGCCTGCACAAGGAAAGGGATGGGCTGGCTCCTCCCCGCCAGGGGGCCGGGTGGCTGGGGCAGGGGACTGGGCCACCTGGGGTGACCTTGGACGACCCAAACCCTGTGGGATGGGGAGGCTGGGTGGGGTGCGAGGTGTGTGAGGTTAAGATCCACTGTTTCTGGGGTCTGTGCTGGCCCCTCCCCAAGCCCCAGGCCCCCCACCCCTACTCGGAGCAGCTGGGAGGGGGAGGGAGTCAGCATCTTCCACCCAGGGGCAGCAGGGCCACTTTTTGTCCGGTGCCACGCAGTCCCAGATGGTGGCCACGACCCTGGAGCAGGGCCAGGGCAGGGCCTTCCCTATCCATGGAAGAATCGGGGCCTGAGCAGTGGCCGGCACAGCCGTGGGGGAACCACTCAGGTGTTGGGGCTCTTCGGCCGTACAGAGAGCTGTCCTGGGCATCTGGGCCAAGGTGCCCCCAGGACAAGCCCGCACCTTGGTGGCCCTGGGGAGATACGCCCCCACTGGGCGATTGGGGTCCCAAGCCTGCCACCCCCTCCCGAGCGCCAGCCTGGGTTGCCAGGGACACCACTGCCTGTCACTGGGTCACTGACTTTTCCCTTTAGTACAAGTGGCTGTAATGAAACTTGTTTCCTGCCCCGTCCACGGGATCCGCTCACAGACCCCTCCCTCCCTCACTCCTTGTGGGACGAGCCAGCTCCTTAAAAATAAGGCCCAAGCCCCAGTGACCCGGCCGGCCATTAGGGCTGACCCCAGAGGTCATTATCTCATGGGCTCGTTCACACTAGGGGGACCTGAGCGCTTGTCTGAGGTCACCCAGGTCTCTTGGTGTAGAACGCACACCTGTTCCATCAAGCCCACCGGGGCAGCTAGGGTGGGCGCCCCAGGAGGCGCCAGCCAGGCAGAGCTGTATGAAGGTTGAACGGTGCCCTTTGCAGGTTCACTTTCCGCACAGAGGCTGCACCCGGGATGCAAAGCAGGCCAGGCTCCTGTCTCGTGCTCGCCACCTCGCTGACTGCCCGGGGCCTGCGTGCAGCAAGGCCAGCATTCCGGGCAGTGCCCAGCACCCCGTCCCATCAGTTCACCTGTGGCCGGGAAGCTGTCCGCGAGAGCCCGAGGCTGAGACGCCTCAGCTGTGCTCCTGCAGCCCCAGCGCGAGGGGGCAGGGGTCAGCTCTGTGTCCTCTGTCCCCAGCTCCAGCTCGGGCCTGGCCCTGGGCCCAGCCTGTGTGTGCACGTCCGCACAGGCACCCACATACATCCAGGCAGGGCAGGCACGTGTGCGCACCTGTGCGTGTGCCACCCTGGGGCCCGCAGACGTCGGGGGGCTGCAGTGACAGCTGAAGGTGGAGACCAGCCCGACATCCATGGGCAGATGATGGACAAACGGAACGTGGTCACTCATACACTGACTACTATGCACCCTTTCCTTGGAATGAAACTGAGACGCGTGTGACAACACAGACGAGCCTTGCGGACGTTGTGCTGAGGGACGTGAACTAGCTCAGAAGCACCCACGTAGCCCGGAATGTCCAGACGAGCAGTCTGTAGCACGGAGGGCAGATGAGTGGTGGCCTGGCTGGGGCGGAGCTGAAGGGCACAGGGGTATGAGGTGCTGAGAACGTTCTAGAATTGACTGTAGTGACCGTTGCACGTCGGAATATATTAATACTAAAAAAAATTGACTTGTACACTTTAAATGGTATGTGAGCCGTATCTCAATAGAGCTGTTTCAGAAAAGAACGAAATTGGGCGCCAAAGGGAGCGGGGTGATGGCGTGAGGGCCCTCAGCTTCGAGCCCGCCGGCCCCTCCCCACTGTCGCCCCCATGTGACACTCCAGCTGCCGCGCGCTGCCGCGTGCCGGCTGCGGTCCAGCCCTCAGGCACCTCCTCGCCTGGGCTCACCACGAAGGCTGGAGGGGACCAGTCTCGGTCTGCGGCCTGTGCCCCTTCCCCACGGAGTGCGGGGTCCGGCGGGCAGGGGGTGAGCAGGCCAGCTGGGGGCTCCGTGGAGCTGTGAGGAGACCGTGAAGGCAGAGACCGGGGTCTGGAGAGATGGAGGTGGGATGGGCGTGGAGGGGGGCGGGGGAGCAGACTCAGGCCTCCCGAGCGGCCTCCCCCGCCCCCCTCCCGCCCCCCCAGGCAGCTGGGTCGGCCAGAGCACAGGGCCGCGGAGGTGGCCCAGGCTGGAGCTCAGCAGGAGGCAGGGCCGCTGGGCCCTGGGCTGGGGACTGGGGGGCTGCCGGCCGTGGGGCGCGGCCTCGGATGAGGGCAACCTGCCTGCCAGCAGGAGGTGTGGCTCCCATCCCTCTCTGGAGGTCTCTTCGGGCTGGAAGGTGGCCCGGGTGCCCGGCCCTCCCCCACCCACCTGATGCAGACACCCCCGGGCCGCAAGACACCCTCAAGCCCCAGGTCTGCCTGGAAGACAACCCTGGGAGGGACCCCCAAAGGTGAGAGAGGGGTGGCCCATGCAGAACCCTCCCCTACTCCCAGCCCAGAGGACCCCTCCCCAGTGCCCTTCTCCCCGAGGTAGAAACGGTTAGAGATATATTAATTATATTTCTCCCCCTAATGGGCTGCTTACTTTATGATGTGAGGACACAAAAGTAAATTTTAAAATCAATTATACAATTACATATGTAGTAATAACACAGTACACAGCTAATCTCCGCTGGGTCAGGACGGCAACCTTCCAATAATGCAGGTTTCATTAGGGGAAGGGCTGTTATTGCCAAGAATTACAGAAATAATGGGAGTGGGTGTATTCAGCGAGAAGTAACAAATGAGGCTGCTCGCGAGATAAGACGCAGAGTCGGCTGCTCCGCGACAGCCCGCGAGGCCGCGTACACGGCGGGTCACCCGCGCCCGCCTCGGGAACAAGAATTAATTTCAGACGCTTTCCGGGCCTGACGGTGGGGGCTTCTGCTGGCAGCGCAGCCGCGCCTGGTGAGGGCAAGGGGAGCAGAGGGAGGGTCCCCGGCCTCCTTCCTCTCCGCTGCTCCAGCCCTGGCGGGTCCCCAAGGCGTGCGCCCGGCCACAGCCCCGTCCTCTCCGCGCGGTCCGTAGCTGTAAGCCGCCCGCCTGCCCCCAGGCTGCCAGCCGGCACTTTTGGGCATCTGGAAACCTCACTGACTCCCCATGACCCCTTCTCACCACTGCCCGGGCTGCTGGGGACACGACTCATCCCGTGTCGGCCTGGTTTCTGGTGGATCAGAGGCGGCTCCCCGGATGCTGGAATGAGCTGGAGGGCGTCCAGCCAGGCCTGAGGGCTCCTGTCTGGTCTCAGTGCCCGGGGCCGCCGCTGGCTCTCACCTCGGGCCACAGGCAGCATTTGGGGGGGGGGGTGGGCGTGGAGGCTGCACTAGCCTCGAAGTTGAGAACAGAGGCCAGAAGGGCTGGGAGGGACGGCAGGAGGGGCAGCCCTGGGTAGACCCCGGCCCGCGGGCTTTTACAGACACCCCATTCCACCTGCAGGGGTGGAGCCTGACCCGGCTGCCCGTGCAGAGAGGAAGTGAAGCCCCAAGGTCACGGCCGCCAGGGGCCACCCAGCTGGAGGCCCAGGCCTGCAGACCTGCCTGCTCCCTGCTGCCAGGGTGCCTGCTGGGGCTGGCGGGGCAGGGGAGGCCCGGCCCCGTGAAAGGAGGGGGTTCGCTGGTGGGTTTGGGGTCCTCAGAGCCGAGCAGCCACCCAGTTCCAGGATGGGCTCCAGCGGAGCGGAGAGCTCAGAGCAGCGTGAGCCCCGCGCTCAGGGCTGGGGAGCCACGGCCCTGGTCATTCCCGGCGGTGTGTGTGCCCCGAGGCCGCTGGACAGCCCTGCAGGGCCGAGGCTCCTACCCGGGAGGGCACAGTGGCCTCCTTGGCAGCCCCCTCATCCTCTTCCGGCCCCACGGCCCTGCCCATGGCTCTGCCCTGTGGCTCCCAGAAGCTGGCACGGATGGCACAGGAGCAGTCACACGCCTGGCTGCGACGGGAGGGGTCAGTGGATGAGGGACGCCACCAGCTTTTCAGCGGGGTTGGGGTCAGGCTCCGTGTGTGAGCAGGGGGTCACCATTTTGCGTGTCCCACCAACAGGGCCCTTGGTGTCTCGAGGCTCGTGTCTGTGGTCAGTCCCTGATGAGACTAGGCTGGGCCTGATGCAGCCTGGATCCCTCAGGGCCTAGGGGGTGCCCCGGCTCCTGGAGCATTCCTCTACACTCCTAGAGGGGCCTTCTAGAAGGTTCTGCCGGACATACACACAGCTTTAACGCAGAGCTGAGAGCTGGGGTCTGGTGATTGCTGGGGGTGCTGGCGGAGGCTGGACGGCCTGATGACGTTTCTGGTGAAATGGGAGGCCAAGCAGGTGCCCGGGGAGGAGGGCAGGTCTCTGGCCCGCTGACCCCGCATCCTGGGATTTGATGGCCAGGAGGGCAGGGCAGGGCAGCCGAGATCTGCGGGCCTGGGTCCCGTGAGGCGTGGCTGTCAGGGGTCCACAGGATGCTGGACAAATCTGGACACTCTCACCCTCTCCTGTGGGAGCCGTGGGGGCCCCAGGGGGCGGGGGGAGCCCTCCCTCCGGCCAGGCAGGTGCAGGCGGCCTGCTGAAGGCCCATCGCCAGGCCCGCCTGCCGAGGCCGGGAGGTGGAACCGCCCAAGTGCAATTGAATCCGCCGTGATTAAGGTGCGGATTCCCGCGCATGTAAATGAGCCGCGAGACGCCAGCACCGGCCTTTTCTTTCTGCGCCTGCAAATAGACTCTGATAAGGGGATCTTTGTAATTACACGGAGCTACACTGGTCAATTCTGACTTTTTTAAATACCGCAGGGCCCAAGAAAGGAGAAAGCGCTGAACACATGTTCTTCTGGGCCGCGGTGGCGGGTCCCTTTGAATTCCGCCCGCTCGCGAGCCCAGCCACGGGGGCCGCAGCTCCTTTGTGAGCGCTATCGCTCCATCACCGCGCGAGATCATTTCCAAATTAAATTTTATGGTCCATTACTTACGGCTCCGACACTGGTCTAATGGAATCTTAAATGGAACTGACTTGATCTGTGTGGGGCTGGCCTCTCAGTTAAGATGTTATTTAGTTCTAATTATCAGATAATGAACTCGGGAAATTTAATTTTTAATATTTGTATGTCAAAAGTCCATTGTGCTTTGCCTGGAGACTTGGAATTAAAAGTTAACACGGGTCCAACACCAGTCCCAGAACATCCCCCCGAGGGCTGGGGCTACACTGAACCCCTACTGTGTGCAGATGGGAACCCAAATGACCCCCGGGCACCCAGGTGGAAGAAGACCCAGGCTCTGCTGCTGCAGGGCGGTGGTGGGAGTGGACACGGGCACCAGGTGAGGCATGCTGGGGGCTCTGGACCCTGAGAGTCAGCCCCCGCGTTGAGCGCCGGTGCCAGGCCCACCCTGCAGCACAGGTACCACGGGCCCAGGGTCCAGCCACCCGCAGGTCTGGCGTCTGTGGCAACGCCGTCACCCACAGCTGTCCCCCAGGCCCTCAGGGACAGTGGGAACCGAGAAAATATAGAAGCAGCAGCTCCCAGACCCTGGTCCTGGTGGAGACCCTGAGCACCGCTGCCGCGTTCCTGGACTTCACAATGAGGAGGGGAAGATGCACGTTTTCCCCCTTCCTGACGAGGTGGGGGGCACCTCCTCTCCAGGCAGAACTGCCAGCGGCCGCCCGCGGTCAGTCCACAGAGCCACCTGCAGGCAGCCCCAGCCCCGCACCTGCTCACACCCCTGGGCCGGGGTCTCAGGAGCTCTGGGGAGGCACTGTTCCAACCCCTGCCTCTAAGAGTCTGGGCCCAGGTGCTGCTGGGACAAGCCAGACCCTGTGCACCCCGCCCCCATCTGAGCCTGGACTCGAGGCTGGAAGTCCCCCAACTCTGCCCCGACGTCAGGGCC
This sequence comes from Balaenoptera musculus, assembly GCF_009873245.2. Taxonomy (NCBI): domain Eukaryota; kingdom Metazoa; phylum Chordata; class Mammalia; order Artiodactyla; family Balaenopteridae; genus Balaenoptera; species Balaenoptera musculus. The sequence continues at coordinate 139,881,174 of NC_045789.1, read as the reverse complement.
CACTTATGCTTCCTGTAAGGAGCCAAAGTCTCGGGGATCTGATTCAACCATTTCTTAGCGTCACTCAGACATGCGGGAGCTTCCTCTCTGCTCGGAGCGCAGGGAGGCTGAGAGAGAGGAGGAGCTCAGGGTGGCGCTAGAGACCCCCAGGAGGGCTTCCTGGTGGAGGGAGCGACAGCAGGGCACTGGGGGGCAGGTGGGATTTGGCAATAGATGGAATCACGGCGGGGGCAGGGAGGGGGTGAGGGGGATGAGGGGACCGAAGGATGGACAAGGGGACAGGGTGACGGGTGAGTGTCCAGCGGTGGGGCAGCCGGGAGGACAAGGCTGGGCAGGAGACTGGTGTGGGTGGTGTGAGAGGAGGCCCAAGGGCTGGACTCCGGGGACCTGGAGCAGACAGGCCAGCCTGGTGCCCCCAGACTCTGGAGTCTCCCACCCAGACCAGCAGCTACAAGGTCACCTGGAGTCCCAGTGGAGGGCAGCGCTGGCTGGGCGTGGTCAGCTGCCCAGTGATGGACGGCCGGCAGCCCTCCCCACGGGACGCTGTGCCAGTCTCCCCTCTGCCAAGTGCTCTGTCCACCGGCAGACCAGCAACGCCCAGGGGCTGAGATGGGCATCTTCCCACCAGAGTTTTAATTAGTTGTGGCCCCAGGCAATCTCCCTCCTGCAGCACCAGGGAGGGCCCTCGGCCGTGCTGGGCTCACCCACACAGGGCAGGGACGTTGACATCTGTCTGCTGTTTCCAGCGCTGGGAGGCCGGCTTCCACGGTGGCCACGGGCCTGCGCACACCAGCCCCACCCCCCCGGGCCAGGAGGTTGGGAAGGGGTCTCTGCCCCGCCCCCGCCCTCTCCCTGCTGTTCTCTGCACGGCCAGGACGCATCCTCCCACGAGAGCGGCTCCCTCTGGCTCTCCGTGGCCACAGCGCTCTCGTCCGGCTCGGCCATCCGTCCCAGACTCGCCTTCTGGGGCCCGGAAGGTGGACATCTTCATCTTCACCCTCGTTTTCTTCAAATTCACATTTCACAAGATTTCTCTAATTGTTGAAGACAGAGCGAAAGAATAATTTTACTCTTCCCACGTAAGACACGGCCATGCGGCCAACAGGGCGCCCCCAAAGTAGAGGGGTCACCAAGGTGGAGACGCAGGACCAACTTTCCGGCGTCTGGACCCCACGGGGCAGCAGCCTGTCGTCCTCGCCGGCCCGTCCAGGAGCTGACCCTGAGCTGGTCCCCCTCCCTGCCACACGCATGTAGGGGACACACGTGTGGTGTTTCCTCGCGCCCCCCTCAACACGGACGGAGTCGGGCGCCCGACGGCCTCGTGCCTGTGTGCACTGGGGCCCTCCGTGCCTACTGTGGCCCTGAGACTGCGGGCCAGCTCCGAGGAGCCCTTCCCCCAGGAGGTGGGACGCTCCCTCAGCCCGAGGGGACCGGAGCCCCTGCTCTTACAGTTAATCCTTTTTCACCATGAATAATTCTTCACATCAAACTTCCCTGTTTGACCCTGTGTGGTTTCTATCTCCTGATTGGACCCAGACTGATCTAACCTCTTCACGATTTTTTTTTCCGATTTCTTTATTGCAGTAAAACACACAACATAAAATGTATCCTCTTAACATTTTAAAGTGACAGTTCGGTGGTACTAAACACACTTACATTGCTGTGCAGCTGTCACCAACACCCACCCCCAGAACTTTTTCCATCTTGTGAATCTGAAACTCTGTCCCCTTTAAACAACTGCTCAGTTTCCCCCCTCCCCCCAGCCCCTGGCCCCCACTGCTCTACTTTCTGTCTCTGTGAATGTGACTCCTCTAGGGACCTCATATAAGTGGAGTCATACAGTATTTGTCCTTTTGTGACTGACTTATGTCACTGTGTCCCACCGTGTGGATGGATCGCATTCACCCATCCAGACACTGCATTGTTTCCACATCTTAGCTATCGTGAATAATGTTACTGTAAATATGAGCGTACAAGTATATCCCTGCTTTCAGGTCTTTTCGGAGTGTACCCAGAAATGGAATTACTGGATCCTATGGTAATTCTCTGTTTAAGTTTTTGAGGAACCTCCATACTGTTCTCCAGCAGATGCACCATTTAATACTTTCCCAACGACAGTGCACAGGGTTCCAGTTTCTCCACATCCTGGCCAACACTTGCTCTTTTCTGTTTCTTGTTTTTGTTTTTGTTTTTGTTTTAATAGTTGCCTAATGCGTATGAGGTGGTATCTCATTGTGGCTTTGATTTGTATTTCCCTGACAATTAGTGATGTTGAACGTTTTTTCATGTGCTTGTTGGCAATTCATACATCTTCTCTGGAGAAATGTCTATTCAAGTCCTTTGCCCATTTTTAATTGGGTTGTTTTACTTTGTTGTTGTTTTTGTCGTGGAGTTTTAGGAGTTCTCTGTATATCCTGGTTATTAATCCCTTATCTGATAAATGATTTGCAAATATTTTCTTGCATTCTGAGGGTTGCCTTTTCACTCTCTTGATAACGTCCTTTGATGCACAAAAGTTTTAATTTTGATTAAGTCCAGTTTATTTTTTTCATTGCATGTGTTTTGGTGTCATATCCGAGAAATCATCGCCAAATCCAAAGTCATAAAGTTTTCCCCTATGTTCCCTTCTAATAGTTTCATAGTTTTAGTTCTTACTTTAGGTCCTTGATCCATTTCAAGTTAATTTTTGTATATGGTGTGAGGTAAGGGTCCAATTTGCTTGTGTATATCCAGTTTCCCCAGCACCACCTCTTGAAAAGACTGTCCTTTCCTTTCCCCCATCAAATGGTCTTGGCACCCCTGTTGAAAATCATCTGACCATATGTGTGAAGGTTTACTTCTGGGCTCTTGATTCTATTCCATTTGTCTATATGTCAGTCTTTATGCCAGTGCCACGCTGTTTTGATCACTGTAGCTTTGTAGTAAGTTTTGAAATCAGGAACTGTGAGTCCTCAAACTTTGTTTTTCTTTTTCAAGATTTTTTTTTTAAATTTCCCCAAATACTGTTGATCATTTCTGAGTATTTTTTTAAGGGGACACCATCTTTTTTGTGTTTGTTTGTTTGTTTTTTGGCTGTGTTGGGTCTTTGTTGCTGCGCACGGGCTTTCTCTAGTTGCGGCGAGCAAGGGCTACACTTCATTGTGGTGTGTGGGCTCCTCATTGCGGTGGCTTCTCTTGTTGTGGAGCACGGGATCTAGGCACACAGGCTTCAGTAGTTGTGGCACATGGGCTCAGTAGTTGTGGCTCACGGGCTCTAGAGCACAGGCTCAGTAGTTGTGGTGCATAGGCTTTGTTGTTCCTTGGCATGTGGGATCTTCCTGGACCAGAGATCAAACCGGTGTCTCCTGCACTGGCAGGCAGATTCTCAACCACTGCGCCACCAGGGAAGTTCCCCTTTTTCAATATTTTGAGTATTTGGGGTCCTTTAAGGTTCCATATGAATTTCAGGATGAAATTTTCTATTTCTGCAAAAAGTCTTGTTGAGATTTTGATAGGGATTGCATTAAATCTGTAGATCAATTTTGGTAGTACTGTTATCTTAATGATATTAAATCTTTCAATCCATGAACATGGGATGTCTTCCCATTTATTATGCCTTCCTTAATTTCTTGCAGCAATGTTTTGTTGTTTTCAAAGTGTAAATCTTTTACCTCCTTGATTAAGTTTACTCCTACATGTTTTATTCCTTTTGGTGCTATTATAAATGGAACTGTTGTCTTAATTTCCTTTTTGGATTATTCATTGTTAGAGTATAGAAATCTTCATGATTTTTCAAACCCTTTAAAATTAAACTATAGTTCTAAAAATGCATAAAGTATGAACGTATCTCTCAATTGTCACAAAATGAAATCCATGTATCCACCTCCAGGTCAAGAAATAGAATGTCACCAGCCCACCTGGTGTCACCTCCCAGGCACTTCTGTTCTCCCCACAGCTAACCAGTATCCTGGTTGCTAACTCCACAATTCACTTAGCTTGTTTGGAACTTCATACAGAGGAATCATGCAGTGAGTAGGAAGCTCATTAGTGGTGCTGTGTGTGGCAGTGGGTCATTCATCTCATGTGTAAACTATTTCCTTGTGTGGCTATTCCATGAACAATTTTCCATCCCACTGTTGCTGGCCACCTGGGTATTTCTAGTTTGGTGCTATTCCAGACAGCACTGCTAAGAACATTCTCGCACATGTCTTTTTGTGAACATAGGTGTGTGTTTCTCTTTGGTGATGCACCTTGGGGGGAAGTGCTGGGAGGGCCAACTGTTTCAGTTTTGTCAATATCGCCCAATCATTTTCCAACATGCTTGTACCAAGCTACACGGCCGCCAGCAGCGTGTAGGAGTCCTGTTGGCTCTGAAGTGGTGGCTGGACCAGTGCACAGAGCCTCTCAGAACTCATTGTACACGTCTCTTCCCAGCCCAACATTAGTGATGTCACATGGGTGGCTTGAAATCAGCCACGTGGGAATATTTACACCACGGAAGCCGCCAACACAGCAGGTCAGGGCTCCTTTTCCCTGGAGGATGGGTCATTAAACATTTCCCAGCACATTCCTGCCACATCCTAGTCTCTCCTGGTGCCCTGGTGTTTTCTGTCTTTTCCTTCTCAGCTGCCAGGTGGTGTGCAGTCCCATCTCATTGTGGTTTTGATGTGCTGTTCCAGCTTACAAATGATGTCCAGCACCTTCTCCTGCGTTTATGAGTTGGTCATGGGGGTCCTCTTTGTGACGCATCTATTCAAGTTTTCTTGTAGGTTTGAAGCAACTCTTCGTGTTGTGATAAATACAAGCCCTTCAATGACCACCTGTGCAAATACCTTCCCCCACAGTCTGGGTGGTGTTTTTGATGAATAAAAGCTCTGAATTTCTAGAATTTTTTATGGTTGGTACATTATGTTGTACCACTTAAGACATATTTTCTTACCCTGAGACCATGAAGATACTTTTTGTATGGTATCAATTTTTGCTTTATTCCATATGGATATCCATTACCCAGCACTCACCACCTACTGAAAATATCATTTTAAAACATGACTAGCGAGTTTCTTGGTGGCCTAGTGGTTAAGACTTGGCACTTTCACTGCCGTGGCCCAGGTTCAATCCCTGATCAGGGAACTGAGATCCCACAAGCCACACAGCACAACCAAAACCAAAACCAAAACAAAAACTATGACTAGCTTTAAGTATTTTTATTATTATTAGTTTCACCCAGGATGCAACCTTGCATGCGTGCCCCCTCTCTCTCTCTCTCTCTCTCTCTCTCTCTCTCTATATATATATATATATATACACATACATACATATATATTTTGGACATGCTGACCCTCTAAATACTTCAGTGTGAACTTCCTAAAAACAAGGGCATTCTCTTATGTAGCCACAATATTAACCATCAAAATCAGGAAATCAACATAACAACAAAATATTATTATCTAACCTACTAATTCAAAGTCTGTCCCTTGTCCCACTAGTGTGGGGAGCTTACTGCTGGTTCTGTCTGCCCCCCTCCCCACACAGCCCTGAAGTTGAGGAGAGGACCCACTCTGGACATCAGCAGTGTCATCTCCGAAGAAATATTTGTTCAAGTCCTTTTCCCAGTTTAAAAAAAAATTTTATTTATTTATTTGGTTGCGCCAGGTCTTAGTTGCAGCAAGCAGGCTCCTTAGTTGTGGCTCATGGGCTCCTTAGATGTGGCATGCATGTGAGATCTAGTTCCCTGACCAGGGATCGAACCTGGGTCCCCTGCGTTGGGAGTGCAGAGTCTTAACCACTGTGCCACCAGGGAAGTCCCTTTTCCCATTTTTAATTGGGTTAATTTTTTGTTGTGGAGTTTTAGGAGTTCTCTATATATTTGGGATATTAAACTCTTATCAGATATATGATTTGCAAATACTTTCTCCCATTCTCTGGGCTGCCTTTTCACTACCTTGATAGTGTCCTTTAGTGCACAAGTTGTTTTTTTTGTTTGTTTGTTTGTTTTTAAATGAACATTAAGCAAATGTATTTGGTGTCAGAGCTCTACTTTTTTTTTTTTTAATTAATTAATTAATTAATTTTTGACTGTGTTGGGTCTTCGTTTCTGTGCGAGGGCTTTCTCTAGTTGCGGCGAGCGGGGGCCACTCCTCACCGCGGTGCGCGGGCCTCTTACTGTCGCGGCCTCTCCCGTTGCGGAGCACAGGCTCCAGACGCGCAGGCTCAGTAATTGTGGCTCACGGGCCTAGTTGCTCCGTGGCATGTGGGATCTTCCCAGACCAGGGCTCGAACCCGTGTCCCCTGCATTGGCAGGCAGATTCTTAACCACTGCGCCACCAGGGAAGCCCAGTGCACAAGTTTTTAATTTTGATTAAGTCTAATTTATCTGGTTTTTTTCCTTGCCTGTGCTTTTGGTGTCATATCCAAGAAATCATTACCACCTTCAACCAACCTTTGCCGCGTCCTCTTGGGGGGACGGGGGGACTGTGACGGCTGAGCGAGGGGTAAAATGGGGCTCTGGGCTCAGCGGGACCCCAGAGGAGAAGAGGCTTCTCTATGACAGCCACGGGCTGGAGGGGCAGGGACCAGAGGGGGTGGGGGACTGCCCCGAGTCAGTGGGGTGCAGGTTAGCCCGCCCAGGTTCTAAGGGCGGGCCCCCTCCACGCCACCCTCTCCAGCCGCAGGATCCCGTCACCCGGGCCCTGCCCGCCAGCAAATCCGGGAAGGACCCACCTCGCGGGCGCTGCCTTCCGCTCTGTCCCGGCAGCCGTGGGTGACCCATGGCATCAGCAGCACCCAGATCCTGCCTCTGAAGCGGGAGGAAGCTTCGGCCCCAGGCCTGGGGGTAGGCCGGGGTGAGGGTGGGGACACACCGTGGATACAGGGGCGCGCCAAAGGGCCCCCGAAACCTGGAGCTTGACTGTCATAACTGGTGAGAGGCCATGTGCTCGACAAGAAACCGCCTCCCGCTAGACCTGCACGGGGTTTGGGCGGGGGCTTCTGGTGGTCCCTGCCCGGCGCCCACCTGGGTGGCTTACTCTGTATGGGGTCAGGGCGTGACATCACAGAGAGCGTGGGAAGACAGGGCACTGGTCTTGAGGGGGTCTGCCCCAAAGTGGCCGTCCTAAGGGGTCCGAGCGCCAGGGCAGGCAACGCGAGGCCCGTCCAGGTCCTGGTCCAGATCCTGGTCCTGCCTGTGCGCCCAATGGAGGAGCAGGGTGAGGGTGTCGTGTGGAAGCTCACACGGCACCCTCATGTGGCCACCGCCCCACCTCATCGGGCCCTGCCGACTGCCCCAGGGGGACATGTGCTGTGTCCCATGTGGCCACCCCACCCACGTGCTCCTCCCAGGCTCCGAGGTCCCCGATGTCCCCTGGTTGTGTGGACAAGCCTGCGTGTCCCCAGATGAGGGATGAGGCCCCCCGCACGGGATGTGGACCTGGAGTGAGGGCTTCATGGGATAGTGACGCCTATGTCCCACGGTGGCACCTACCCCCAGGCCCCCCTGCCTGTGGTGGGTGCAGGGGTCGGTGGGCAGGGAGCTGGGCAGGCCAGGAACATTGGCTTGCGGGGGCCTCTTCTTAATTCACACGGGTGGCTCTGAGTTTGAGTAAATTCATTGAGAAGCAAAAGCCCCGTGCAGGCTGCTGTCCCAGGAGTCCTTGGTGCCATCGTGGGGGGCGGTCTCAGGCCCGTCTCGGGTCAAGGAGGTTCTCACAGGGCACGGGAGGGAGAGGGCTACCACCCAGAAGCCCTGTACCTTCCGGTTCAAATTTATACTCTTCTTCTTTTTTTTGGCTGCACCACACGGCTTGCAGGATCTTAGCTCCCCGACCAGGGGTCAAACCCGGCCCTTGGCAGTGAAAGCGTGGAGCCCTAACCACTGGACCACCAGGGAATTCCCTCAGATTCATGCAATCAATACCCAGAAATTGTTTGATTCCGTCCGCGGTACCATCCACCAGAGCAAGAGCCGCGGAGAAAACTAGGCAGACACAGTGGTGGTCAGGTCCACGTGCAGGTGGCCCCAAATTATCCACCGGCCACTCTGCCAATTAACAGGCCCGAGGCCACCATCCTCCCAAGTGACTGGGGCGGGGGCAGCCCCCAGCTGGCGTAAATCACGTTCTTCTGCCACCAGGTCCGGGCGGTGGCTCCTCCAAGAGGACTAGCCTTACGGTCCCCTAAATTCCGACGCTGGTGATTGATGCCACCTGCTTCACACACGCCGACGCCACCATCTGCTTACAGGGAAACATAAACTTTGAAAAAGCGTGTCCCGCTGATTTTAACTGGGCTAATTTATTGCTCACAAGCAGAGGAGCAGGATTTGCGGCGAGTTCTCCAGCCACCCGGGAGCCCGCAGCCCGGCCCCGTGTGCACGATCACGCTTGATAAGGACGGCGCCAACGACGGCGCGGCCGGCAACCCCCCGAGAGCACCGGGGAAAAGAGCCAAGGCAAAGCGCCTCTGTGGGGGGATTTATTTCTGAATTAAACACTCCCAGCCCCAACGGAAGCCTATTCATTTTCACAATCAGCTTTCTTCCCAGTTGTAAACAGCCTCTTCCTAAAACTTGTGCATGATTTTAATTACAGATAAGTTTCTCTTTAAAGGCCGGGCATTCACGCCTGGGCTGCTGAGCTGAATTCAATACATCTCTGTGTTCCTGGTGTCCGGCTGATGTACAGGCTGGGAGAACTGCCGACCCGGCTGGCACACGGGCAGCTGCCGGGTTCTGGGTGTCCCCAGGCCCGGAGGCGCTGGGCACTGGGGGCCTGCCAGCCTCTCCCCACCCCTGCCACCTGTCAGGACACAGTAGAGGAAGCCACGCGGGGCCGACGTGCCCAGACCCTCCAGCACACGCCCTCACGGGGAGCCGCTGCCCACGAGGAGGAGGCCTCAGGCCCCACACGCTGCCGGGCTGGGCACACAGTGCGGGTGGCCGGCCTCCGGGGCCAGTGCTGAAGCCAGCTCTGGGCCACCTCTTCCAAGAAGCCTCCCGGACCTGGCCTTCCGTAGCCCCTCCTGGGGGTCACCACTGCCTGTCCCCGGCCCAGCACGTGAGCGGAGGCTGGGGGCCCAACCCCCTCCGTCATCACCCCCGGTGAGGGTCTCTGTGCCACAGCAGACGGTGCTGAGCGCCCCACACGGCGCCTCGGTCAAGGCACACAGCGGGCTGCAGAGGAAGGCATGTGACAAAGAGACAGCTTTTTCCCAGCGCTGGTGACCACGTGTGACGGTGTCGAGGACCCAGGTGCCGGGAGGCCTCTTGGCACCTTCACCAGGAAGCACCTCCAGAGGGGGCTCGGCCGTGTCCAGGGACACCGTGTGCGAGCCTGTGAGGCGCTCCCGGTGTGAACCCGGACACACACGCGTCAGCGCCGGCCAGGGGTCCCAGCCGGACAGAGACACCGCGTGACCCCCAGGGTACGGGAAGGGGAGCCAGGGAGGGGGCGTGCGTGTGCCTGTGCACGTGTGTGCACGTGGGAGTGTGCAGCGTGCACAAGTGTGCATGGAGCCCGTCCTCACAGCAGGCCCCCCGCAAGTCTGATTGGCTTTGCCGCAGGTTCTGAGCAACTTGGGTTTGAAGAGAAGCCCTTTTATTGATGACAACCAAAGTCGAGCCACAGATCATCTGGGCTCAGCCCTCAGCCCCAGGGGTCCCAATGCCAGAGTCCCAGCCTCCCGAGGGCCTGGCGGAGCCGCCGCAGCCGCGATTTTTCAGCCGTAAATGACACTGCCAAGCCCTCACTCTGTGTTACTGCGGCTTCACCCGTAATAACTTTAAATCCCATTATGATCACCTCATTTTACAACATGCTCTGGCCCTGGTATCAATATATCAAGAGAGCCGAATGCCAGTTACGATCTGGCCGGGACAGTGGCGGCAGGGGCAGCGCCAGGCCAAGGCCACTGGGTCCGCCCGGTCCCACCTGCCCTGGGGGAGGGCGGGGGGAGGGCATAGTGCACCCAGGACAGCGGCTGCCCCTTCGGGACCAAGGCCTGGAGCTCCCCACCGTGTCGCCTTTTAACTTTGGGGCCAGGCCAGCAGCCCCGCCAGCCTCTGCACCCCACGTCACTACGTGGGACACACAGGGCCCTGCTGAGGCCACTCGTGGGGAGGTCAGCGCGGGACTCGGCCCCCCGGCGCACCTGTTCCTCACGCTTCCCACGCCTATGGGTCTCTTGGGTTAGGAGGCCGGCTGCTGGGCCCCCAGGCTCGAGTGCAGCCTCCCCCAGGGCAAAGCACTCCCACTCAGCCGGGCCCCCCCGTCGAGAGCCCCCGACGGCAGGTAGGCTCGGCTCCCAGAACCTCTGGGGGCTTATAGCCGGGCAAGGCGGCCAAACTGAGGCAACGAAGAGACAATGTGGCCTCAGCTGAAAACACTGTGAAACGACAGTTTTCTCCCGTTGGTGAGGCCTAGCCTCCTCGGCAGACGGGACACGGACACGGGCCCCTTTCTGACAAAACTCAGCATCCTCTTAACCACGCGACCCAGCGACCACGCCCCTCGGTACTTCCCCAGGGGAGGTGAAAACGCGTCCACACAAAACCCCGCACACAGTGTTTAGAGCAGCTCTCGTCATAGTTGTCAAAAGCATCCAAGACACCCTCCAGAGGGTAAGTGGGTAAATAAACTGTGGTCCAGCCAGACAGGGGAATATTACTCAGCACTAAAAAGAAATGAGCTAACAGGGCATGAAAAGACATAGAGGAAACTTAAACGCATATGACTGAGTGAAAGAAGCCAATAGGAGAAGGGTACACACTGTGTGATTCCAAGTCTGTGACATTCTGGAAAAGGTAAAGCCGTGGAGATAGTGAAAGGGTGAGTGGTTGCCGGGGGTTGCCGGGGAGGGAGGAACAGGCAGAGCCGAGGATTTTTAGGGCAGGGAAACTACTCTGTGTGATGCTGTCATGGGGGACACACGTCGTCATACGCTTGTCCAGACCCCCAGCAGGCGCAACACGGAGCGTGAGCCCTCGTGTAAACTACGGGCTGTGGGTGGTGATGAGGTGTCAGCAGAGGTTCACTGATCATGACAAAGGTACCCTCTGATGGGGTGTTGATGGCGGGGAGGCTGGCGGTGGGAAGACGGAGGGCGGATGGGAATCTCTGTACATCGGCTTGATGTTGCTGTGAACCTAAAACTGTCCTAAAAATCGTTGATTAATTTAAAAACACAGGCAAACAAATGGGGTACAATGGTGATTTTCTCCCATTTCTGAGGCCTGCCCTCCTCAGTGGACAGAGATGGTAGGAGGCAGGGCCCCTCGGGCACAGGTGACGCCCCCCAGACACCCCAGCCCACGGGGGGCAGAGCCTCAGCCCCAGGGCCCCGGTGGAGCGTCCGTCAGTGAGCAGGAAGCCCCGCCTTGCTGCCTCGGAGGTGGGGGCGCTGATGTCCGAGGCACCAAAAGCAGAAAGAGGTGGAGCCAGCCTGCAGGTCGTGTCGCCCCAGACAGCACGGACCTCAGTCCCCTGCTGCAGCCACGTCCGTGTACAGGTTGCCTGTGAGGGCCGCTGTGAAAGGCACACGTGCACGCACACCGGGCTCACGTTCGCCTGCACGGGCACGGGCCCCTGTAGACACAGCCCACACGCAGGCCCACACCTGCTCTGCTCCCACAAACACCCCAGCTCAGGTGAGCACAGGCGGACAGTGAGGAAAGCCCACGGCGGCTACACCAGGGCGCAGCGCACCCCTCCCTCCCGCCCCGGGAGTCCCCGGGGCTGGGGCTCGGCCTCCGGGCAGCCCCAGGAGTGCGTCGCGTCCCAGAGGCCAGGCCAGGGAGGTGGGGGCCCGCCCCCAGGCTCTTGAGATTTGGGGTTGAACTCCTGCCCGGGTCTCTGGCTCCCTGGGGCTCCCTTGGTGAGGCCCAGGCCAGGCCAGTCCCAGTACAGGAAGGACCTGTCCCTTCACAGACAGGGAAACCGAGGCCCAGAGGCGTAGCATGTGGCCGCTCACACTGGGCTGGGGGGTGTCCGTCCCCCCAGCGGGCCCAGCCCGACGCACGGGGCAGCCCCAGGGTTATGCGGCAGGCAGAGTCTGACCTGACATGTGGCCCCTCTGAGCCAAGGCCAGCCTGACTGGGGGTCCGCCACCCTGCCCCAGGGGAGCCCCGTGCGCTCGGACTGCGGGGGAGGGGCCACCCATCCCCTCAGAGGTGGTGAAGGGGCAGCAGACGGGCCCGGTGTTGGCACGAACGGGTCCGGCGGCCGGGAGAAGTCTGGGGTGCGGCAGGGCTTCCAGAGCAGAGGGGAGAGGCCTGGGCCGCAGAGGGGCTGCCTTGCCAGGTGCTGTGCGGGCCTCGACGTCATCACCCGTCAGAGGCCGGGGCGGGGCCAGAGAGCTGCCCCCATCCCGGGGAGGGGACGGGACTGGCCTCAGGTAGGTGGGGAGGGGGCTCCAGGAGGGTGGAGGCAGGTTGGGGGGCTGCCACGTGGTCCCTGAACGGGCTCAGGGCTGGCGCCTCTGAGCCGTGTGGGTGTGGGGAGGGCTGAGGGGGCGAGAGGCTGACCAGCACCCCAAAGGGTCCAGGGCCCCCGGGGAGGAGCCTTGTGCAGGCCCGGGGGGCAGGGACCCAGGCCTGCCAGAGCTGGGCAGGGGGACCCGCCCCTCCCTCCCCTGCCCGCCGTCTCCAGTGATTTGGAAGTGTAGAAAATGGGATTATCCAGGAACAGATGTGCACAAAAGAGGTGAGATGGAAAGTGTTACCGCGGGCCAGCCTTTGATTACCTCTGACTGCCGCGCTGTCCGAGGCCCGGTGGGGACGCAGCCCCAGCCAGAGCCCTGCCGCGGCGCCTCATTGAAATTGAATTGATACTTTGTGAACTTCATTTGTGAATAATGTGATCTGACAGGGACAAATGTGACGGGGAATTGTTTTCAAACCTGCTCCAAATGAAACTTATGATTGGATAAATACAGACGCCTTTGGCGTCTTCCCTCCGGCCGCGGGCCTGAATATGTATCAGCCGCGGTAATTGAATTGATGACTGGGGCGGGAGCCGGGTGGCACCCTCCCCGGGCGCAGATCGCTGGGCCGGGCGGCTACCCTGCCCGAGCGCCCGCTGGCGGCCCCACGGCCCATCAGGCCTCGAAGTCTTACATATTCATTTCCCCTCACCGAGCGGAGCTCAAACCCAGTTAGCGGGATTGATGAAGGCGGGAAAGGAGAGGACGCACGCTGATTCCACCTTTTCAGCTTCGATTAGCTCAGCCCGGAGTCATTCCCGTCAGAGCTCCATGACGCGGCAGGCGGCCCGGGAGGCCAGGGAGGCTTCCTGTCCATTACCTCCGCCGTCTGCCCCGTCGCGGGCCCGGAGAAGGCACCGCCGCTGCCTGCCGGGAGGTCTGCTCCGCCGTCCTCGGGCAGACCTGGGGTCAGGCCCCGTCTCTGCGCCGGTGAAGCAAAGCTCGCGTGCTGACCCCGCGCTGGGAGAGACGCCCCAGGGAGGGACGCCGACCTCCTTTGTCAGATGAGGAGCTGGGGTCCCTGGGGGGGGGGTTCGCAGGCTGGTGCCTCCAAGTCTCCACCTCCTCCCCCCACCTTGACACAGCCTTCAGGCCGAGGCTGGGAGCCTGTCCGCGGCACCACTCCCGTCCAGCAGTGACAGGGACGAGGAGCAGCCCCATGCTGCCCGCCACCGGGGCAGCGCCACCGCCAGGACCCCCCCCACCCAGCGTCCCCACCACCAGGGCCAGGAGGAGGGCCACACAGCCCTGCTCCCATGGCCCTGATTGATTTGGGGCCCTTCCTATGGGTTTCCCACCAGCACAGTAGCCCTGGGGCCCCTCTGTGTTCTCCTAAATTGCCAGGGTCAAGCCCCTGGGTCACTGGGGGTCTCTGGGCTTGCACTGCCGGGGCCAAAGCCCCTTGACTGTGGGCAGCCAGGCTGCGGCCGTGCTCCAGCCTGCCGGACGCGGGCCTGGGGGCACTCGGCCCCCACTGTGTCTCCCGTGGGGGAACCCGTCAGCTGGGAGTGATGCTGGTAGGGGCAGTGTCCCCTCAGACAGGTGGGCTGCACCAGGCCCCCTCTACATTTCACCCCCCGCCCCTCTCCTTGCGGATAAGGTACAATTCAAGCTCAGCCAGCCCTGACCCCAAGGGGATGCAGCCCCCAGAGGGGCACCCAGAGCCACATGGGCAGCCCCACCTGTCTGGCCTCCCACCCGAGGCCACGGCCCGGGCCCCGCCCCTGAGTGGCCCCCTGAGACCATCTCCAGCCCACGCCCCCTCGCCCCTCAAATCCATGGGAGCCCAGACACCGCTCAACAACCTCTAAGTGCTGTCGGAGGGCCCCCACGTCCTCCCCTCCTCCTTGTGTTGCAGGAAGGGGGACCCCTTCCGGGGCCCGAGAGCGGGCTCTTGTCTAACACTCGGAAATAAATTGTCCGAGGAGACACGCGTACTGACAGAGCAAGAGACCTTACTGGGAACGGGAGCCCGGGGGCGGAGAGCAGGAGGGTCAGGGAATCCAGGAGGACTGCTCTCCCACGTGGCTCACAGTCGCAGGTTTTACGCTGATGGGGTAGTTTCCGGGTTGTCTCTGGCCAACCACTCTGACTCAGGGTCCCTCCGGTGGCGCGTGCATCGCTCAGCCAAGATGGATTCCGGTGAGAAGGATTCTGGGAGATTGGTAGCAAATGTGGACCGGCGTCTCCTCTCTCCTTTTGACCTTTCCTGAATCCTTCCGGATGGTGGTGACTTGTTAGTTCCACGTTCCTTGCCAGGACCTCCTGTTGTAAGATAACTCATGCAAGTGGGTACTATGGTGCCTTGCTCTCATCAACTCCAGTCCAATTTATTCATTTTCCTTATTTATTTTCTTAATTCAAGTGAAATGCACATAACCTAAAGTTAACCATTTTAAACTGTACATTCAGCAGCATTAAGTACATTTCCAATGTTGTGCAACCGTCACCACCGTCTAATTCCACAACGTTCCATCAACCCTAAAATGAAACCCCACGACTATCAGCAGTCACTCCCCACCCCCTCCCCAAGCCCCGGGACCCACCAATCTGCCTTCCGTCCCTACAGTTTGCCGGTTCTGGATTTTTCATGCAAACGGAATCGCATGCTGGGTGGCCTTTTATGTCTGGCTCCTTCCACCTGACGTGATGTCTTCAAGATCCATCTGCGTGGTAGCTGTAGCCTGTGCCAGCGCTGCGTCCCCGTTCACGGCCGCGTGATCTTCCCTGCTGTGGACAGACTGCGTTGTCAGCCCTTTGCCGGCCGATGGACACCTGGGCCTCTCCCACCTTTTGGTCGTTGGGCATAGTGCCGCTGTCAACATGCGAGGGCCGGTTGCGCTTCGAGCCCCCGACTTCCTGGGCCGCTGCCCTCTCAGGGCCATTTTCACAAAGACACAGACTACTTGGTCAGCCCGGCCGTCTCCTGCATAGGATGAAGCAGGCTACCCGGCAGGTGCGGGAGACAGGGCAGCACGCTGGTCCTCCTCGGCGGGCGCCCAGCAAAATTACCAAGGGTCCCACCCCCCGCCATGTCCCCAGGGCCAGCCAGGGGCAGAGGGCACCCCAGTGGCGCCACCCGACTGCTGCTCTCGGGGGACCTGGGGTCTGGCGCGGCCCTGGGCCCTCTCCCCCAGCCAACCCCGACCCCCCAGTTCCTAGGGCCCCGGGATGAGCCTCCTGCCTGCCCCAAGCACCTTCCCGTGCCCTGGGTTTGTTTTATCTTTTAAATGTGGGAACAAATGACTTAGGAAATTGCCAAGATAATGCAGGTTTTCTCATGGCATCTGAGCTGGAACTTCACGACCTGCGCTCAGCCCTCAGTGGGAAGGTAGAAGGGTGCCCCATCTCTGGGGAGGGGGCCCTGGGACAGCTGGGTTTTCGAGATCTGGCACTTTCCCTCTGATTAACTGATGCAAATGGGGCCAGTCTCTTTGGCCAGCAAGAGGACACAGTGACAATGGCCATAAAAATTGACTTCTGTTTGTTACACCCAGTTCCCAGCTGGAGTCATAAATTTATCCTGGGCCCTCAAGCCGGCCTGACTTACAAACTCCTCAGCTGCCAGTGGTCATCAGCTTGGGGGTAGGTTGCTGCCAGGCACGGGGGCCGAGCGGGCTGGGGGAGGGCTGGGCACACAGTGAGTGGGTGGAAGGCTGACCAGCCAGTTCTGCTTTCCAGGACCACCGGGCTGTCCTGGGGCAGGATTTTCCGTGAAACTCAGGGCAGTTTATCTGACCAAAGCCCATCCCCCCCCAAGACAGGTGTGAGCCGAGGGCCCCTCAGTCCAACCGCAGTCAGCAACCAAGCTGGGTCAGGAGTGATGCCGTCGGAAGGGCTGAGCAGGGACGTGCTGCTGCCCCAGGAAGGGGGTGGGTGGCGGGAGAAGCTGACCTGAGGGCGCACCAGTCAGATGCTGGAAAGATGGAGACCCAGGTCTCTAGGGATCTCAGAGGTGGCCCCGGGTCTCACCTGGGCTTTGACGAGGGGGGGGTGGATTTTCCCAGCTTTGGGCTGGCAGGGAAGGAGGGACCTGCCAGGCCTGGGGAGGGGCAGGGCTGGTGCTAACCCCAGAGCTAACCCTCATCCTCCCTCTCCACTGCCCACCCTCAGCCAGCCCCACCCTCTCCTGACTGAATCACTCTGACGGCCTCCTCACCTGTCCACCTTCTCACCTGTCTCCCTCTATAAGCCTCCCCCACATCCAGTTGTGCAACAGCCCACATGGGTTTTCTTCCAAACGGGAGCCTAAGCCTGTCCTGTCCCCCCAACCCCTGGATAAGGTTCAGACCCTGCAAAGTAGTTGGGCGCTGGCTGTTCACCCCATCCCATCACCACCTGGTACCCACCCCATCCTCACCTGGTACCCAGCCTATGATTTCTCAGGTTGGCTCACCTTTGCATATTTTCTCTCCCTGGGCTGCCTTCCTCTGATTGGCAGAATTCAGCTCTTGAGACCCAGTTGGGTAGATGGGTGGGTGGATGGATGGATGGATGGATACATGGATAGATGGATGGATGAATAGATGTATGGATGAGTAGATGGGTGAGTGGATGGATGGATGGATGGATGGATAGATGGATAGATGGATGGATGAATGGATGTATGGATGAGTAGATGGGTGGATGGATGGATGGATGGATGGGTGGATGGATGGATGGATGGATGGTTGGATGGATGGATGGATGGATGGATGGATGGATGGATGGATGAGTAGATGGATGGGTGGATGGATGGATGGATGGATGAGTGGATGGATGGATGGATGAGTAGATGGGTGGATGGATGAATGGATAGATGAGTGGATGAGTGGATGGATGGATGGATGAATGAGTGGATGGATGGATGGATGGATGAGTGGATGGATGGATGGATGGATAGATGAGTGGATGAGTGGATGGATGGATGGATGGATGAATGAGTGGATGGATGGATGGATGGATGGATGGATGGATGGATGGATGAGTAGATGGGTGGGTGGATGGATGTATGGATGGAAGAGTGGATGGATGTATGAGTAGATGGATGGGTGGATGGTTGGATGGATGGATGGATGGATGAGTGGATGGATGGATGGATGGATGGATGGATGAGTAGATGTGTGGGTGGGTGGATGGACAGCTGTGGGGAGCTCTCACTTCTTTGTAAGTGAACTCTTCCCCAGAATGAGCAGTCCCAACCCCTCTGTTCTTGCATCACACCTTGTAGCCCAGTCACGTCTGCCCACTCTCCTCCAGCTGCCCCAGGACATCTTTGTCCTTGAAGGCCAAACTGCAGCTCTGGTGGCCTGGCAGCAGCTGACTCCACGGGCCTCTCCTTTCCCTTGCCATGGCCCCTAGCCAGAGCAGTGCTGGCATGGCAGCCCTCCCTCCCCTGGTGACGCCCAGTCAGAGTCTGCCCATAACAGCAGAGGGGTCGGTCTCCAAACCACTGCTCCTCTGACACTGTCCAGACATTGCCCGCTGGCAGGGCCCAGCTCAGTCGGTGCCAACACAGCCCCACTCCCACGTTGAACAGGGTCATTATTCTCCCTGCCTCCCCCCTGCCCCACGAGGAGCTGAGATGAGGACTGATGACCTACCCGAGGGGTGGCGGGGAAGAAAAGTCTGAAGGTGGCCTGGGTCCCCCAGCACAGCCCACGCTGCCCCGCACAGGAAGCTGGCAGCGCCGCAGCCCCTAGGCGGCCTCCCAATCCGACCCCAGCTGCCCTAGAACGTGATTCCTTCTCGTTTGGGTGGTGGGAGTGGGCGGACAGGGTGAGGACCTGGGTGGGGGGCGGGGGTGCACACGGGCCCTGCTTCGTTGTGCCTTCCCTGGGGCCACGTGGCCTGGCGGGCCCGGGGGGGGGGGACACGGGGCTCCCAGAAGCCCTCCCCTGGCTGCCCGGGGCCCACCGCCATCAGCGTGGCCAGTGGCTGTGGCCTCACCACGCAGGGCCATCCGCCAACAGGGGCCCCGCTCCAAGTCTGCTCCCAACCACAGGGAGCTGCTCTCCGGCTTGGCGCCTGGGCCCCGCAAACGGTTCTGTTGTGGTTGTGTAAGAATTCTGTTTGACCTGGAGGCTACAGTCTTACCTCCCGGTCATAAATGTCCCCAGGGCTGGCCCTGCCGAGGGCATGTGACGGGCCAGCGGGGCCTCAAGCCCAGAGTGGCCCCTCCAGGCGGCAGACGGAGGGCTTGCCACAGCCCAGGACAAGGTCGACCCGTATCTTGGACACAGTTGTCTCCTGAGCAACCACATCCGGCCCAGGGCTCTCTCTTCGCTGCGCTCCTTTGCAGACTCAGGGGGTGCAGTGCCTGGGGGGTCACACGGAGCAGCCCCGCAGGAAGCAAAGGGTGAGAGGTTTGCTCACTCGTCTTCTGGAAACGGCAGCGTGTGTGGTCGGGGCCGTTATGAGGTGCCTCAGCCCCACTCCCCGGACTGAGAGCCCGTGACTTTCTGGTTCATAACACAAAATCGTGCTTCTCATCAAGAAGCTCATATTCTCTAGATGATTCAAAACTTCACAGAGCGAGTCCGAAGCCTTTTTTTCTTTAACCTCAAACAAGCTTTCCCGCAAATCTGTGATGTCATGAACAACAGCCCTGGGGCTGGGGTGGCTCTGGGTGCTCCAGAGACCCCGTGACACCACCACTGGGGCTGACACTCCAGGTGGCCCCCCAGCTGTTGGCTCGGGGCGGCGGGGAGGTGCGGGAAGGACCGCTGTGCACACCACCTGCTGGGAAGGGACACAGCCCCGTGGCTCCCGGCTCTGGTGTGGTGCCAGCCCTGCGTGACCGGGGACAAGTGACCTGGCCTCTGTGAGACTCGGGTTCCCTGTCATGCTGGGTCACTGTAATACCCAGAGTCGGGGCTGGCGTTTCCTGAGCTCTCTCTGTGCCGGGCACCGGCCTGGACACCGCAGGCGGATCGAATCGCCTTGCTCATCCGCTAGTGGCCCCGGGTGCGGAGTCACTGTGCCCACCTTCCAGGAGAGGCTCCGCGGTGCCTGCGGGGTCTGCTGGTCGCTCGGCGGTGTTGGGGAGCTGAGATGTGGCCTGGGGTCTGGAGACCAAGGACACTAGCTTCCCTCTCGGACACAAGCCTGTCCGCAGCATCTAGGCTGAGATGACCCCAGACGTGTCTGCACACCCGTCTCCTTCCCGAAACAAATGGAAAGCGCCTCGTGAACTGTCAGGCACACAGCTCCCCCTGGTTTTGCCCCAGGCGTACTGGCCCCGCCAGTCACCGGCTCGCAGCCGCATTGAGCCCCGCCCCTGGCTCCGGGTGGGCATCTCCCCCAGTGGGTATGGACGTGCAGAGACAACACTGGCGTGGAAAAGTTGCTCTTGAAGGCGTTTCTGGTTCCCCGTTTATAAAGCAGAGCGAGGCCATAAATCAGAAAGGTATTTATGGGGCTCACAGCAGCAATAACAGGTTCGAGTGGCCAGTGTGTCTCTGTGACTATTCCATCTTCCACGCTAACTTAAACACGAGAGAAAAAGGCTTTCCAGCCCAGGGCCCGCCGCACGGCCGCGGAGATTGAGTGCCTTTGTAATAATTCATAGACTTCTCACTTTCATTTTTCTACTGCCCCGGAATTACATTCCACTATTAAGATGTGCTGTGACCGCCCGGCCGGGCCGACCTTCCGTGTGTCCAGACACGTACAGGGAGAGGCCCGGCCCGGCCGGCAGAGGAGGCAGGAGCGGGCAGGGGCTCGGCCGCGGCGTCCAGCGTCGCCGCTGCTGGACCCGCCGCACGCTGCCGCTGCCCGGCCCCTGGCCCCCTGCTCTGCCCCAGGACCGCCGGCTCCTCCTTCGCCTGCTGCCGCTCAGAGGACGGCACCGACCAGGTGAGAAAACAGGCCAGAGAGAAGCAGAACCCCTGCTCTCCGGATGCTGCCCGTGGGTGCGCCGCCCCCTAGCCCAGGGGGTGCACACAGCCCGAGTCGCACAGTGAGGGGAGGCCCCGGGTTGGTGGGAGGAGCCAATGGGGGGGGTAGCTGCAGGGTCCCAGCCGATCTTCCCACATGTCAGGAGCCAGTGGACTCTCCCCAGGGTGGCTGCCAAGGCCAGAGGGGCCGTGGTCCTCAGATGCCCGTCGCCACGGTCACAAGCACCTCCCGGTGTGGGGCCTTCATCGGGGCCCTCCTGAGGACGCACAGGCCGTGGACAGCCCCCCACAGAACTCGCGGGCCAGTCTGCAGGTGGGCCGTCTGCCCACATCCCTGCAGAACCCCAGCCCGGGGGTGGGGGCGGGATAGACAGGGAGGCCTATCCTATACAGCAGAGGTGGTGCTGGAAGTCCCGACAGGCGTGAGTTTGGGGCAGAAATGACCTGGGGGAGATGGAGAAGAGGCCGATGGGGCGTTGGCCAGGGAAGGAAAGGGCGGGTCAGTGAGGACGGTGGGGCATGAGGGGTCCCCGTCCAGGGCCCAGTGAGCCCCCCAGGAAGCCTGCCCACACAGCAGCAACCCTGAGCTGACCAGCCCTGCTCGGGTCTCTGCCAGCCCTGGAGGCGGTCACTCTGCCTGCGCGACCTTCATGTCTGTCTCCTCCAAGGCTGGGGACACCTCGGGCAGAACCCCGGAGGCCATCCAGGAAACGTCTGCTGAAGGAGGAAAGAAGGAGTGAATGGAACCCACGCGGAAACATGCCTCTCAGGACCAATCCAGACTCTCCCCAGTGTCCTGCCCCGTCCACACCACCAGGCACCCTGGTCCCCACTGGGCGGCTGGCTCTCCTGCTGGCCCCCAGGTCCAGGGGTTGTTGTCTCAGGCAGGTGGGCAGGGGCTGCGAGTCAAGTCCGACACCCACTTGGCCTGGACCCGGGGACGTGAAGCCCTTTTGTTGCAAATGGCACTCGACCCACCTGCGGTTGGGCCACCACCATGTGCAAAGCTGAGCCCCCACTTGGTGGGTTCGACGCCGTGGGGTCGGCTCCCCCGGGCACTGCCTGCTCCCTGCCATCCCGAGCCCTCAGGAAGCCGCCGGTCAGAGAACTCTCCGGAAGCTCCAGTGAACTGAGGAAATAATTAGGGGCAGCGCCTGTGCGCTAAGGAGCGGGTAGGCGGCTGCACGAGGGCCGCTTTGCTTCCCCTCCGGACCGCCGTTAGCCATTTCTCGGGCGGAAACCCAGAGCAGCCCCGCTCCTGAGCCATTAAACTGTCGTGTGGGAGGCTGTGCATGACAACCGTCAGGCAGGTGTCGCGGGGCACCGGGCCATCCCAGCCACCGCGCCCCGCCGGCCTCGCCAGCGGGCAGAACAGTCAGACCAGCAGGACAGCCCAGGCCGTGGCGGGGGCGGGCGTCCCCAGAGGCGGAGGGGTCGGCTCGCTCGCAACCCCCTGTGCCCCCGGAGTCCGCGGCCCCCAGGGGGCTCAGTGCAGGAAGCCCAGCATCTCTCCGCCCGGCCAGGCCTTCAGCTGCAGCCTGGTGGGGGAGTGGAGCCCCACCCCACTGTGCTAATGGAGAAACTGAGGCTGGGGTGGGGAGCCAGAGGGGAGGCAAGCCCAGGTCCCGGCCCACCCCCATGGCCATGGGCTCTGGGGCCCTAGGGGAGTCTGGGGGCTGCCGGAGTCCATGGAGGGGTCCCCAAGGGGCACACCTGGGTGGCTTCTGGAAACTCCGAGGCTGGTGGGAGCTTCCCGGGATCCCCAGGGCCCACCCTACCTGGCCCTGCCGGGCCCCCAGGTGCTCAGCCCCCAGGTGGGTAAGGCGACCGGCAGGAGGGGGGATGGGCTGTGGACGATGGGGCCAGGCCTTGAAGAAGAGACCACGTAGTCAGAGCAGGACAAAGGCCTCTGGCGGGAAGGCCGAGCCCTGTGTGAGGAAGCGTGTGGGACGTGTGCTCAGACACGGGAGCCACGTGTGAGCAGCACACGCACGTAGCCACTGGGCTGGCTGGGCCGGCGTGGCCAGTCTTGGAGGGCAGGGATGAGGGTGTGACCTCCGCAGGGCAGAGGGTCCCCCCAGACTCACCCAGCACCCACCTGCAGCACCCACCTGTGGCTTTTGCCCGAGGAGCCCTGGCCCAAGGCAGGATGGGAGGACGGCAGGTGAGGGAGGGTCCCTCCTGGCACCCAGGACCCGCAGACACGCTTGCCCAACCCCTGGCCTGGGTGTGACCTGCCCCTGTGGCCGGGCTGGGGGCCAGATGCCAGGGCCCCTGCTCGAGGGGGCAGGGCCGATGGGCACAGGGTGCAGGTGGGGTTGGCACCCCTCGCAGTGCAGGAAGGCCCTGAGCAGAGTGGAGCCGGCAGCCGGGGTACATGGGGTCCTGAGACACAGGGAGGTAGGTGTTGGGGCCCCCTCACTGGCTCAGTCTGGGGGTGGGAGAGAGAGATGCCGGCCCCTGAGAGTCAGCTCCCGAAGAGGGGAGGCGGGTCCAGCTCAGGCCTTCGCTCCTTGGAGGCTCCTCCCCGCCCTGGAGCCCAGGACATCTGGGGTGCGCCGGAGGAGTCTTTTCCACACGAGCCTTAAACAGCACGGAAGGCACAGGATCAGAAGATGCGCTATAGAATATTGACGCCGCGCACCCCACCCGGGGCAGCTCAGCTCAGAAATACAATATTTGCTGGGTCTTTTTCATAAAGGTCTTTATGGGTTTGGAAATTTAAACGCCACGGAGCCTGAGTTGAATTGGAAAGCAAAAGTCTCTAAGCTTGTACATCTTAAAGGAAAAAAATTCAATTAAGTGGGATTTTAGCTGTTTCAATAAAATTGGACTCTCCCTTTTCAAGATAAGAG
Source organism: Balaenoptera musculus (assembly GCF_009873245.2). NCBI lineage: Eukaryota > Metazoa > Chordata > Mammalia > Artiodactyla > Balaenopteridae > Balaenoptera > Balaenoptera musculus. Next base: position 139,857,992 of record NC_045789.1, on the reverse strand, counting down.
CTCTCGGGCTCAGAGCAACCTCCGTGAGCCAGTGGTCTCCACTTCTCCTGACGCGTAATCCTCGCTCAGGACACAATACCCACAACAGGAAATCAATGTATAGTCGAATCAATTTGAAAATATAAAATAAACTAATATATGAGTGGAAAATTGACTTCCCATGGATTAAAGGCAGCACAAATAGTAGAAAAATCTGGCGTTTTAGTGGGAGGAAGTGGTCAGGGGGGCAGGCGGCTCAGCAGGGGGCCCGCGGGAGGCTCTGCGGGGTGAGGGGCCGGGAGAGGGACGGGGGCATCGGTGGCCCCGGAGGTGCAGCCGAGTGGCCGTGAGATCAGGAGTGCCGTCACCGCTGCTGCCGATGTGAAGCGTTCCCGAGGGACCGTTTGAAAGGGCGTCTCTGACGCTCACCCCAAGCGCAGCCCCCTGGGCTGGGCTTGGCAGCAGAACTGCCACCTGCCCGGTCCCCACGCCTGGGAAAGGAGCCCCCCACTGGCCCGCTGCGGCCGAGGCCAGGGCACGGCGAGGACCCCGCTGGTCCGGGATGCCGCAGTGTGGACACGATGGCCTGGGCGGGAGCCGGACGGCTGTTCCCCGGGGAGGCCAGCACTCTGTCCCGGGGGCGCCCCGCTCCTCGACTCGGGTGAGGTGGTCACTCCTCGTTCGGATCCCCTGTCCTCCCCGCCCCGTCCCTCAGGGAGGGACACAGGGCACAATGCACATGCTCCCTGCCCCCACGGCTCACAGACCCCCAACTTCCATCGACATATTACAGATTCCCAGCACCTCCTCCTCCAGGAAACCCACCCCGCCCTCTCACAGCCCTGTCCGACCCTCCCTCCACCTGGCCAGGCCCCACCGCTCAGCTGTTCCTGCCAGGTCTCTCCCTGGCCCAGTCCTGAGCCCCAGACCCACCTGGCCCCCTGCTCCTGGCCCCAGCCCGGTGATCCCCATGTTGTCCCCCACCCCCACTGCCGGCACCCCGCTGCCTCTCACCCCAGTCTGATTGGGGTCTCCCTCCTCTAAGCGCCCCTCCGGTCTGTCTGAGCGTCCCGGCAACTCTTTTTTTGGGTTTGTTTTTGTTTCCTGCGAGTAGAGCAGGTGAGCGGAGCGACAGCTCGCCGTCCCAGTGGCCTGGGTCCTGCGGTGAAGATGGTGAAGAAAGGCCCACTAATGCAGCCAGGAGAAGCTCCAGGGAATAAGCACCGCTGGGTTCCCACCCCGCTCCCGCTAGGCCCCTGCCCACCCGTCCATCTGCTAAACCACCATCCACTAACTCACCCACCCACCCACCCAGCATCCACCCATCAACTAGCCCACATGCCCAGCCCCTCCACGGCTCCTTCCCTTTGCTTACCCACCTCTAACCAGCCCCCATCCAACCACTGATCTGTCCCCACGCACTCATCCACCAACCCACATACTAACTCACTTATCAGACCACCCACCCACCCATCCACAATCCACCAATTCACCCATCTGCCCACTGAATCACAAACCCACCCACCCACACATGTGTCCATCTACCTGTCCACCACCCACCCAAATATCCACCTGCCTCCTTCATGCCCATCTATTCACCCACCCATCTACCCATCCACCCACCCACCTATCCATCCATCCACCCACCCACCCATCTACCCATCTATCCACGCACCAACCCACCCACCCACCTATCCATCCATCCACCCACCCACCCACCTACCCATCCACCCACCCACCCACCCACCCATCCATCCACCCACCCACCCACCCACCCATCCATCCACCCACCCACCCACCCACCCACCCATCCATCCACCCACCCACCCATCTACCCATCCATCCACCCACCCACCCACCCACCCACACATGTGTCCATCTACCTGTCCCCCACCCACCCAAATATCCAAATATGCCACCCAAATATGCCTCCTTCATGCCCATCTATTCACCCACCCATCTATCCATCCATCCACCCACCCATCCATCCACCCACCCACCCACCCACCCATCCACCCATCTATCCATCCACTCACCCACCCAACCATCTATCCATTCATCCACCCACCCATCCATCCACCCACCCACCCACCTATCCACCCATCCACCCACCCATCCATCCACCCACCCACCCATCCACCCATCCACCCATCTATCCATCCACCCACCCACCCACCCACCCATCTATCCATCCACCCACCCACCCACCCATCCATCCACCCACCCACCCACCCGCCCATCCATCCATCCATCCACCCGCCCGCCCATCCATCCATCCATCCACCCGCCCGCCCATCCATCCACCCACCCACCCATCCACCCATCTATCCATCCACCCACCCACCCGCCCAGCTATCCATCCACCCACCCACCCATCTCTCCATCCACCCACCCATCCATCCATCCATCCATCCACCCACCCATCCAGCCACCCACCCACCCATCCATCCATCCACCCACCCATCCACCCATCACAGTCCATCTGTTTATCTGCCCATCCACCAAATCCCAACCCCACCCATTTGCTAATTAGCCATCCATCCACTCACCCATTAATCATCCATTTATCCAACCACCAGCCCATCAGGCCAATCATGCACCTGAACACACACCCAACTATCTATTCTGAAGACCACCCTCCAGCTGCCTATCTACCAACCCCTCACCCAGCAACCCACCCAGCCAGCTGGCCGGCATCACCTCACTTCCCACCCATTCGATCATCCATCCACAGGTTCCACGATCCCCAGTGCTGAATAATAACAAGTCTGTGTCCTCAGCGCAGGCTGTGCAGCAGTTCTGGGGACGGTCCGCCCACAAGCACTCCCTCCCCTCCATCCACTTGGTGAGCTCGTGTAGATCAGATGGGAAGAGAAACTCGAGGGCACTGGCTATGAGCGGTTTCCAAGCACCTCCCTGGGTACAGGGTGTCAATGGCGACAAAATAGTAAGACAGAAGCCATCCAGGCACTCAACAAGTGCTGACCGACTGCTGGCCTTGGCCCAGCCCTGGTCTGGCCTGTGGACAAAGCAGACCCCACCCAGCCACGTGTGTGCTGAGATGTTGCAGAAGGGCACCAGGATCAAGGGAGTAAATAGATAAATAAACAAGGTTACCTTGCACAAGGGCAGTTCGGTGGGGAGGGTGACCTCCCTGGGACGACGCCTTTTCATCCTCACCAAGACCCTGGAGCAGGGGGCCTGGGGGGTTGCGGAGGGCCCATCTTACAGAAGAGCAGACTGAGCCCTCTGGATGGTGATGGTGGTCTCCCTCCCCCTTTATCCCTCCCCCTCCTTCTCCCCCCGATCCCCATCCATCAGACTCCTGTTCAGTTGGCCCAGCCTGGCCTTGCTGTCTCCCGAGAGCAGGACCCTCCTCTCCATCCCTCCCCAGACCGCCCCGCAGTTCCCTGGCCTGGTACCCCATCCCACGCAGGCCCGACAAGGGGGCTCAGGGTGGGCAGGCCTGGTGCCGAGTCAGCTGGACATGCGCGGGCACGCTTGTTAGCAAGTTCACCATCAGGCATAACGGGGAAAAGCTCAATTTGTAAACACTTGGTCAATATGAATTAATGCCATCGGGATGGATTTTGGACTAAATTGGACAATCACGTTGGCTGCACCTAAGGCCCGGCAACAATAGGTAAATTAGGTCGTCATTAAAGTATCATGAAGGAAAAAATGCATAATCGGCAGCATGGCTGGTAGAAAGATTATGGTTATTTACAAAAACCGTGCTGTTTGCAAATTTGTGCAAAATTATTTGTT